>NC_057862.1:131915494-132152994 GCF_019393635.1 Dromiciops gliroides
CTTCAACCTGTGACCATTGTCCCATCTCTTTCCATGTCCTCTGTGATGTTAAGTAATTAAATATCACTCTTTCCAGTTTCTAATCTCTCCATTTCTATGGAATTCTTCCCCTTCTGCTTACAAAGGATGATTGCACATATCCTAAAACAGGCTAATCACAAAAATAATGGTTTTGATATTGCCACCCCTCACTTTATCCTCCCATCTCTCTTTTCTCCTTCACTTCTAAATTTCCAAAAAGACTAATAGAGAACCTTTACTTTTGCTTCAAGTAAAGCTCCCACTCCTTAATCCTCTCATATCCCTTCCTCCCCCAAACAAACAAAAAACCCCAACAACACTGGAATCTGGTTTTTGAAACCACTATTTACGAGGTCACTAATGACATGGGATTACCACTTTGATGGCCTTTTATGAGTTCTCTTCCTCCTTGACCACCCCCTCCTTGCTCATACTTTCTCTTAGTTTCCATGACACTGCTCTCTCCTGATTTTCATGTACCCTTTTGACCCCTTATCTCTGTTCTCCCTTTATCTTTGGTTTGTCTTCCTGATCATACACACCAGAAAAATGATCTCACCCTTTTCAAACTCCCCCAGACATGTCCCACTTCTTCATGTCTTTATTTATGTGGATGGCATTATACCAGTTACCTAAGATCAAAGCACTGAAGTCATCTTCTGTCTCCCCCACTCCAATCCCCACTTGTCTAAATACTACCAGATTCTGGCAATTATACCTTGGTATCATCTTTTGCATCCTTGTCCTTCTTTCTGTTCTCACTGCCACTCACTCTAGCCTTAGGTTCTCACTGCCAACACAACAGATCAGGCCTTCATCACCTCTAACATATAGTACTGATAACTTCTTAACTAATTCTTTTTTTTTTTGTGAGACAATTGGGGTTAAGTGACTTGCCCAGGGTCATACAGCTAGTAAGTGTTAAGTGTCTGAGGCCGGATTTAAACTCAAATACTCCTGACTCCAGGGTCAGTGCTCTATCCACTTTGCCACCTAGCTGCCCCCTTAACTGATTCTTTCATCCAACCCCTCTCATCTTCATGCAATTACCAAAGTAAGATCTAATGATTTTTCCACTTTCTTACTCAAAAACCTCCTATGGCTTTCTATTGTCAATAGTATAAGGCAGAGAAACCCATTATCTTGACATACAAGGCCACTGAGTATCTAGCTACAACCTGCCTGTATGCTTTCACTCTATTTCTCTTCAGATCAGACAACTAGTCAACAAGAAAGTCTAATCATCATCTATCTTTGTTCATTTGTACACATTGTCCCCAATACTTGAAATTGTTTCTCCATGAGAGAAATGATTAACTTTCTATTATTAATAACAAATTATTAAATTAGGCCTGAGGTGTTTTGTTTTGTTTTTACCTTAATTTCCTTATTCAGGGATCAGTTCTTATAGGTCAGTCAGTCTCTGAAGGACAAGGCTAATGATGAAATGGGTCTAACCCTCCAGAAATACTCTCTTCAATCTTGGGCAGAACCCCACCAGTTTGGGAGAGTTTATTTCTGATTAAAGTGTAAAGAGCATCTAACCTAGGTAAATTCTGTCCCTAAAAGCATTAGGCTCATGCCCTTGAAACCCCCACATTGTTCAACAGTCTGGGTGGTGAATGCTTTTGCCCAGATAGCTGTATGTGGCTGAGTCTCATGATAAAGCCCACCTCCTGGTCTACCCTCTCATTGATTCTTCACCAGTAAGGGTTGATCTCTGCCTGACAGGGGCATCCAGTTTTCGAAAGGTATTTAAGCATTTGATGATCTCCATGATTTGCTTTTTATTACCAAGATACACCAATGAACATAAATTTGTTGATTATTTGCAAGTCCGAAAACCTGTTTATTAATTACCCAAAACTCTGTCTCTCAGGCTTTTTATTTATCTTGACCCCAAATTTCTATTCATTGAAATCTTTCTCTTCCTTCAATTCCAAGCTCAATATCCAGTTCTTCCATAAAAGCATCCTTGTTTGATTCTACATAACCCTACTAATTAGACATAATTCTCTCTTCTTGAATTTGGCTTGTCACTCTGGTCTCCCCCATGCAATTAATCATATTCTTACTTGTATTATAGTTTTTTAGTGTATAGGCCTCTTTCCCCTATCAAATAGTGACTTCCTTGAAGATAAGGACTATGTTGTAATCCTGTCTATACCCACTGCAGTATATTACACATAGTGAGCACTTAATATATGCTTGCTCAATTTAAATAAAACGATAGCACAGATAATGTTCGATGAATTAATTCTTCAAGGTTTTGGGTTTTTTAAGTGGATTAGAACTAATATGAAAAATACTCCTCCCTACCACTGGTATGGCACAAAATTATTTGACCTTTTAACATTGTTGAATCTGAATATCATGTGAAGATTAACTGTGTTGTGGGGGGAAAAAATCAGCAATCCATTAAGGCGATTGATGGAAATGTGTATTAGTTACCAGGTCTTTATAAGAAATGCACTTTTGAAATGGGGCTTAGGGGAAGACAAAATCACATAATATAAAGTCCCTTACTTTGAAATATGTAGGCAATGCGGCAAGAAATAGCTTTACTTCACACTTGTCAAGAGACAGAACTTTTATTACCAAGGAATTTCACTTTTGCCGTTTATTCTTAACACAGTGACCAGCCTTGGGACTGAGAG
The DNA here is from genome assembly GCF_019393635.1 of Dromiciops gliroides. Classification (NCBI taxonomy): domain Eukaryota; kingdom Metazoa; phylum Chordata; class Mammalia; order Microbiotheria; family Microbiotheriidae; genus Dromiciops; species Dromiciops gliroides. The sequence goes on from NC_057862.1 coordinate 131,918,173, forward strand.
GATTTGCTGATCTAATATAGATAATGATTTCTTAGGTTTGTTCAGATTTATATAGACAGCATCTGGGGATCAGGAATTACATTTAAAATGTAATAAAATGTTCTTGTGCACTTTAACTTACAAATACTGTACTTAAAAAAGTAAACATCAAATAATCTCAGGTATCTTTCAAGAAAATGTTGACATAGCTCAAGGAGCTCACACAGATATCTCTGAATAGTTTCTAAGTAAACTTAATAAACTCATTTTCTTATTCTGTCACTGTACTGTAAACTATCATAGCTGGGAGAAGAAGAGATCCTGAGCCATATGTTGTCATTTTCTTCAAAGTATGTATTTTCAGGTTTAAAAATTGAATATTTTTTTAAAAGAATAAAGAGACCCATTCCAAACAAAATGTAAGCATATATATGAGTATCTGTTACAAGAGATAGTAAATGACAATACTGGTAATGGCTCATAAAAATACCAACTACAGTGGCTAGATAACCCTAAATTAACTTAAAATATGTTCTCTAAAATATGAAACTCTTAAAACATCTGCTCCTCCAGAGTCTTAAAACCTAACATAAAAAACGTTGGACTCAGAAGTCAGTAGACATAGGCTCAACTATTTATTAGCCTGTTGACCTCAGGAAAATCACTTAAGCCCTTTGAGTCTCAATTTCCTCATCTGTAGAATGGGAATTAAAATGCTTTCTAAATCATAAAGTTGTTATAAAGAACAAAAATGAAAATGTACATAAAAGTACCTTGCAAACTATAAAGTGATACATAAATGTAAGCTATGATTATTACTGTCAAATCCTATACTACAATACTTTGTCTTATATCCTCCCACTCCTTTAGAGGTGGGAGGTCCATGAATGTACAACATTGCCTATATTTTCAGGGTTTTTTGGTTTTGTAGATTTTTTCCTTCCTCTTACTCCTTTTTTTTTCCTTGAAAAAATATTGTTGCATAGGGTGATTCTCAGAGGGGGAGGAGGCATCTGAGGAATACAATGGGAGAAATTTATGCAATGTAAGAACAAAAGATACCAATAAAATTTATTTTTAAAACAATATTTTGCTATAAAAATATAGTATTGATTACATGACCAAGAAAATGTTAGATTAGTTTACTTTTTGCAAATTTCTTCAACCCTCCAACCCTGAAAGAAAGGCATTATGTACCAGACATAGAGTAATTCTACCTAAATCCACAGGAGAGGATGACAGATTGCACCCCAACCCCAAACCCATTTCCAGACTGAAAAAGCAAAAACAGTATGAAAGTGACATAATTAAAAGTGTCACTCTGTATCCTTTCCTGGATGGTCTCCAGTTATTTGCATAAGCAAATTTACAGGTAAGGACTTTGGCTACTGCAATAACTTTGGCCAGACACCACCGCAGTTTCTGTCCTGAAAGAAGCAAGTGATGTTGATGTTAATTTTGTGTAGGTATAGAAAGAGAGGAGAAGCATATAGACTAAAAACTGAATTGGCCCTAACGGAAATGGAACTAGAACCTCTGGAACAGAACTGTCCTCTCCCCAAGAGGTAATTTGATTTCTTTTTTCTTTTCTTTTCCTTCCTTCCTTCCTTCCTTCCTTCCTTCCTTCCTTCCTTCCTTCCTTCCTTCCTTCCTTCCTTCCTTCCTTCCTTCCTTCCTTCCTTCCTTCCTTCCTTCCTTCTTTCCTTCTTTCCTTCTTTCCTTCATTATGAAAGTAGATATAAGAAGATTTAGCAGTTGATTGTATGTGGGGCATGAAAGAGTGAGGAATCAAGGAAGAGACCTAATTTGTGAGCCTGAATAACAGAAAGAATAGTGCTACACTCAACGGTAATAGGGAATTTCAGAAGAGGGGAGAGTTTGGGGGAAAACATAAAATGTTCTGTTTTGGACATGTTGAGTTTAAGATGTCTGTGAGATCTTTAGTTTAATATGTCTAATAGACAGTTGGAAATTTGAGACTGGAGGTTGGGAGAAAAGTTAAGGCTGTATAAATAAATCTGAGAATTATCCACATAGAGATGATAATTGAGTCTATGGGGGTGGATCACCATGTGAAATAATGTGAAGGGGAAAGAGAAGATGGCAGAGGGGGCAGCTAGGTGGCGCAGTGGATAGATCACCGGCCCTGTTGTCAGGAGTACCTGAGTTCAAATCTGGCCTCAGACACTTAACACTTACTAGTTGTGTGACCCTGGGCAAGTCACTTAACCCCAATTGCCTCACTAATAAAAAAAAAAAAGAAGATGGCACAGAACAGAGCCTTGAGGACCCCCACAGTTAGTAGCCACAACTTAGATGAAGATTCAGCAAAGGAGATAGAGGAGTACTCAAATGAATAGGAGGAGAACCAGCATGAAAATATAGACAAAACAGTATCAAGAAGAGGGTGATCAACATTGTTAAAGACTTCAGAGGTCATGAAGAATGAATGATCGGGCAGCTAGGTGGCGCAGTGGATAAAGCACTAGCCCTGGATTCAGGGGGACCTGAGTTCAAATTTGTCCTCAGACATTTGACACTTACTAGCTGTGTGACCCTAGGCAAGTCACTTAACCCTCATTGCCCCACAAAAAAAAAATGAAAGAACGAAAGAAAGAAAGAAAAGAATGAATGATTAAGAAAAGGCCATTAGATTTGGCAATTAGAATATCACTAATATCTTTGGAAAGGGAAGTTTTGGTTGAATGATGAGGTTAGAGACAGATTGCAAAGATATGAGAGAAGAAAGGAAATGGAGGTACCTATTTGTATGTGGACAGCCTTCTTAAGGAGTAAATAGAAGAGCAAGCACTTGAAACTGGGAGATTTTTTTTTTCCCTTCTAGGAGGATATTTGTAATTGACTTTATGAACAGATTGCCCTTAGTTTGGAGGGAAAGGAGACAAGATTTTCTGAAGCAGATAAATTCATGGTGAAGAGTCTGTTCTGTTCTCTTAGGGAAATTTGTTGTTATGCCCCTTTCATTTTAAATAGACAAATACAGTATTATTTTATGTGATATTACAGTATCTGCAGTGACACAGGGAAGAAAAAACAACAATAATTTGGGTATGTTCTTGGAAGGCTTCATTCAAAGGAGGAATGTGGTATCTCAAATGAGATCTTAAATGGAATCTCTACTAATCGTATAATTACAGCATAATTTATACCTCTACATAAAGTGGTTTTTGTTTTTTGATTTACAAATGTGAATTTGTCCTGGGAGCACATGAGGAAGGGAGAGAGGAAGGCAGAAAGGGGACCCGGAACATGGTTCAAAGACATGTGGAAGCCAGGGACAGAGAAGTCTGAGCAGGATGAGGAATACATTGAGTGGGGCCCAGCACCTGGGGGCCTGGACAGAACAGAGATGGGACATGCTGGAGAAGGGACAGAAGACAGAGATATGGGAGTCACACACACAGCCCAGTGGGCAGAGCAGATCAATGGACATGGAGCAGGAGGTCTCAAGCCAATCTACCAATCTGGTGGAAGCAGAGGTGTTGGTTTCTAGGTACATCCTTTCCTCTGCTTTCACTTGGAGATTGTATTATTGTTTTGTTTTGTTTTGAGGGGCGTTGGTGGGGCAGGCTGTAGAATTCCAAAAGGAAGGGTAAGAGTGAAGAGACAGAGTATAGTACTGAACAGTGAAGTTGACACAGGTGTTTTTAGGGAATGCTGATTTCTTTTAGAATTTATTTATGTAAAGTGAGAACTATCTGTAATTTCTTACATCTTAAAATATTATGTATTACTCCTGAAAGGATTTCATTAGAGTGGTTTGATTGGTTTTATAAAGTGGACAGAATAACTGTCATTGAAATAATAATAATGTACATTTATATAGTTCTTTAAGCCTCCCTGTTTTGTATGTGTTGTCTCATTTGATTCTCACAACCACCTTGTTTGGTAGGTAATGATCAATATTAAAAAGTAGTTTCACCAGATACTGAATGTCCTCCACATATGCTGGCTACCAACTCCTATACAGTTAAAAGTTTTAAGAGTTGCCTGGGACACAGAGATTAAATGATTTACCTATGGTGTCAGAAGCCTCTTGAGAACAAAGTTTGGTCTTTCACTTTTCTTTATATCTGTAGTGCTTATCACAGTGCTTGGCATGTAAATGCTTCTTGACTAGAGCCAGAATATGAAATATAATAACCATTCCACTCCATATTTCATAATGTTTTCTTTTTTCCATTAAATAAAGGATTCGAGCTGAGCATGTCATCTGCATTATAGCATTCATGACATCATTTTTTATAATTATGATAGTTGGTTTTTTGTTTGTTTTTTTAATAATTTAATTTTTTCAAAATTACATGTAAATACAAATTTTAACATAAATTATAAAAACTTTTTTGTTCCAAATTTTCTTCCTTCAACCCTCTTCACCACCCCCCCTTAAGAACTCAAGAAATTCAATACAAGTTATACATGTGTAGTCATTCAAAATATTTCCACATTAGGTTGTAAAAGAAAACTTTAATTATAATAGTTGTAATGATAAGAGCTACCATTTATATGTTACATTCTTTAATCCTCACAGAAACCCTCTTAGACAGATTCTACAATTATCTTCATTTTACCGATGAGGAAACTGAGGCTGAGAAAGATTAAGTGATATGTCAAGGGTCAACTAAAGAGTGATTCCCACTTAGCCCTTTCTGACTCCAAACCCAGAGTTTTATTCACTATGTCTCTTTGCTACCAACAGACATCCCCCCCATATATCCACACATATATGTGCACATGTATGTGTGCATATACATGTGTGCACACAGAGATACACTGAAATGACATAATTCTTATAGTACTCTGCCATGCTTTTGTATTTTGTATTCATTCTCTTTTTTCTAAACTAGTTTCCATCTTCTGTATGTGCCTAAAATTTAAATTAGCTGGTCAGTTACCTATGTATCCACATTGCCCCAAGGACAACTTCCTTTTTTTATAGCTCATCATATTCCAGTCAGATGCCTGATACTATGTATTCTTCTTCTCTAACATCTCATGCATCAGTCCCTTTATGTCTACTCACAAAAATATCACTCCAGTTTAGGGCCGTATTTACCTCTTACCTGGCAGAAAACTGTTAGAATAGTTTCCTAAAAGGTCTCCCTATCTCTAGTAGTAGCTTCTATTTTCAACTCATTCTATTCTTAAAATATAAGTCTGGGGGGCAGCTAGGTGACACTAGCTGTGTGACCCTGGGCAAGTCACTTAACCCTCATTGCCCTGCAAAAAAAGCAAACCAAACCAAAACAAAAAATATGTGTGATTAGGTCAATCTCTTGTTTTAAAAGCTTCAATAGTTCCCAATTGAATTTTTTTCCTTTTTCTTTTTTTGGAGGTGATCAGGGTTAAGTGACTTCAAGGTCACGGGTAGTAAGTATCTAAGGTTACATTTAAACTCAGGTCATCCTTGACTCCAGGGTTAGTGCTCTATGCATTATGCCCCCATATTTCCCTATTAACTCTTCTTTGTTTGTTTATTTTGCAGGGCAATGAGGGTTAAGTGACTTGCCCAAGGTCACACAGCTAGTAAGTGTCAAGTGTCTGAGGCTGGATTTGAACTCAGGTCCTCCTGAATGCAGGGCCGGTGCTCTATCCACTGTGCCACATAGCTACCCCCAACCTATTAACTCTTTTTTTTTTTTGGTAGGGCAATGAGGGTTAAGTGACTTGCCCAAGGTCACACAGCTAGCATCAAGTGTCTGAGGCTGGATTTGAACTCAGGTCCTCCTGAATCCAAGGCCAGTGCTTTATCCACTGTGCCACTTAGCTGCCCCCACCCTATTAACTCTTAAACAAAGCACAAACTCCTCTTTTGACATTTAAAAGCTTTCACAATCTTTCTCCAACTTCTCTTCCTGGGTATGACATGCTCCTTTGCCTCATATACTCTAAATTTCAGCCAGATTGATCTATTCACTGACTTCTGTATGCAACATTACATCTCCTTTCTTTCTGTGTCTTTGCAAAGACACAGTCTACCCCATGGCTAGAATGCCCCCTCACTACTAACCTCACCTTTATTTATATCACGGGCACCCTTCAAAGCTCAGTTCAAGTACCACCTACATAAGGTTTTTCCAGGTCCCCTTGGCAGTAAGTTTTTTCTTACCACATTCCAAATGAAATTTGTATTTACTTCACATATATTTTGTATTTATCCCTATTTATGTTGCTCCTATCTCTCCACTTCCTATTCCCCAACCAAAAGAACATAAGCTCTTTGAAAAAATGAATTATTTGTCTTTGTATTTCCAGTACCTAGCACATTTTATTTAATTTTTTCCTAAATACATGTAAAAACAATTTTAACATTCATTTAAAAAAATTGAATTCTAAATTATTTTCCTTCCTTCTTCCCATCTCTCCTTCTTAAGAAGGCAAGAATTTGATATAAATTATATATGTATAGTCATGCAAGGCATATTTCCATATTAGTCATGTTGTAACAGGAAACAGAAACAGACCTCATAATAGTGGCATTGCACATTTTAATAGCTTCTCTTTGAATTGAGTTAGACACTTTCACAATTTGGCCTATACTGGGATAAGTTTGAATTTCTTGACTTAGCACTCAAGGCCCTGCTGGATGTATTTCTAACCAACCCATTCAGTCTTATCTCAATTTTATCTCCCACTATTAATTATCTTTATTCATCCTGTTTTCTAATAAAAATTACTCCTCCTGATTTTCCAAATGCTCTACATTTGCCTTCCTCTGTGTCTTTATTTACATAGTTCCTTAAATGCAAGTAAATAAGTTTTTATTAAGTACCTACTAAGTGCTAAGTACTGAACTAGGCTCTTTAAACACAAAGACAAAAATAAAAGTCTCAGTCACCAGAGGTTTACATTTTACTGTCAGGAAAAAGACCTCACATGTAGGTAAGTAAATATTGTCTCCTCTACAGGTGAATTTCCTCTTTTTTTACTTTTTTATTTCCTTGGTTGGTGTTTCAGCCTGAGAGACAGGCTTGCATTCAAGTTCAGGCTTGGATTCCCCTTCTTTGGCCCCCTTTTCAGTCAATTCCTTACTTGCTACATTCTAGAGGTTCCAATAAGTTAAATCTTTGCAGGGTCATTTGTAGAGTTTTCAATGTTGATTACTCAAAAGATCTATTCTCTAACCATTGGTTCTCTAGTAAGCTAAAATATTTTTTTATGCCACATAAAACACAGTTTGATAAACCTTGCTTTTATCATGCCTGGCTGAATCGGTAGCTTATGAGAGTCCAATGATACAATTATTTTCTCTAGAGGAAACCCTTGTATTATATGGTATGTCCTGGTATTTATAGTTTTCTTAGTGTTCTTAATTTCTATGGTATTATCAGTCCCCTTTTTTGCAAAAATTTCCTCAGTATAACACAAAGAAAAGTAAGAATAAAAATAAAAATAGTAACAGAATATTCAAATTCATAAGGACCAAGCATAAACACGATTTCAATCCTGGCCTGGGTGAATAACCAGGAAAAAAAAACCTCAAGAGGCTATGATCCATTGGAAAAAGTAAAGGGAGAGGCACTTGGAAATAGGAGGCTAAAATTAGAAAAAGGGTACTTAGGATGTACTTAGATACTTGTTGGCTAACTGGAAATTTAAAGGGACAGGCACATAGGAAGAGAGAGTTCAGAAGATTCAGGGGTTCAACATATCCCTTCATGGTCGCCAAACTGTGATGTATAAAATCTAATTGCTATGGTTAAAAGTCTAATGTGTGTTTGCCTTAAATCAGGAGCTCGTAGCACCAGTCTTTGGGGCATTAAGCATTTATTAAAGTATTTAGAAGGTAGCAAAAGAGAGAAGAACACATGTAGTTCAGAAGGGAACCTAGCTACCCTGGTGACTCTGCCAGAACCTCCAACCGAAAAAGACTGATCCCCCTGTTCTCTTGAGTGGAAGCTCCCTGTGGGCCACCCAGGCATAGTCCCAACACATACCTCCAAGCTAATTGACTGGTAGCATTGATTGACATGATTTACAGGCATTCCTACGAATAGATGTAACTTCTGGATGGTAGTCACATGCTTTCTCCTCAGGGTGGCGTTGCCCTGGTTCTCACAATATCTTTCTCAGCAGGGGGGTGGCACTCTGATTCTCACACTATGAAATATATACAAAGAAAATACAAAGAAATTCTGTTTGGGAAAGAAAACTGACAGCTGGGGAATCAGAAAAGACCCATGAAGGAGATAGAACTTGAGAGCTAGGTACTCCAGGAAGCAAAAGTGAGGAGAAAGTACATTCCAGGCATGAGAAATAACCCATGTAAAGGCAAATAGGTGGGAGAGAGATTGTAACATATAGAAAAAAGGAAGTAGACTGCTAATCCCATTATAGATTACATGTTAGAAAGGATAGATAACATATTGGATGACATCATCAGGATCTAAAAGAATCCATATACCATATCTATATGGCTAAATCCAAAATGATAAAATTTTCTTCAATTTTATAATTTCAAGTATAAAAAAAATGTACTTTTACTCTTAGGTTCTTTCTACCTAGAATGCCTCCCCCACCTCCATCTCTGCCAATTAAAGTTAAAATGATCCTTCAATACTTACCATCTCCATGAAGGGTTTAGTATTCTCCAATACCCCTAGACTAAAATCATTTGACCTATCTTTAAGCTCTAGTAGCTTTTTGAGGAATGGTATAGAGAGGAAATGTGGCATGGAGGAAGGAAGATTAAATTCTGAGCCAGAAGGTATGAGTTCAATTCCTAGGTATAAAGCTTACTAGTTGTCTGACCAAAACCAAGACCATTTCCTCATCTTCAAAATGAGACTTAAAATATAAACTAGCCACTCCATATGATCAATGTGGGGAAACATTTTTTACAAAGTACTATATGAATATGGCTGATTATTTGTACCTATATTATGAAACATCACTTTTTCTTATATTTTATTTATATACATGTTTTATCTCTTACTAGATTATAAACTCTTTGAGATGAAGGACTATGTCTTATTCATCTTTATATTTTCCACAATACTTAGTAGAAGGTCTTACTTAAAATAGTTATATTATAAAATATTTAATGAATGAATAAATGAAACTTTCTTTTAAGTAAATAAATGTTGATGAAATGACACATAGATTAAATAATGTTTTTTGGTAACTATTGTACCATAGCAATTATAAAAACAGTGGGTCATAAGCTTTTACAACTTAATATTTAACTAATGGAAGCAAAATAGTTGAAGACTGAAAATGAAGAGGCTTCATTGAAAAAAGACGCAAGTATGATCCTACTTAGAATCCTAAAGATCAGCTACCCGAAATTAACATAAATTCCAAGAAAATGGACTTACAAGTAAATAATGCACAGAATCAGATAGGAAAGAATTTAAAAGTACTAAGAATTCTACTAGAGAAAAGAGTTATAATATCTGAAGAGGCAATTTCCAGGTTTTATCTATGTGAGTTGTTTCCCTGGATAATAGCAGTTGGGTTCAGACCAGAAGCAAGGCTGGTGTTTGGGAGGAGGGTGGTAGCAGTACTCTACCCAGTATTCTTGGGTGCAGGTTCCTGGATTGTGCCCACTTGTATATGAAGGAAGTTGGTGATCAGGTAGTAGAATTACTTTGAACTACCTGAAACAGACCACCCTGGATGTCAGTCTCAAGGTATCTTGTTGCTCCAGCCAAAATGGTATGTCTACTTGGTTGGCAGCATTTGTTGCTGGTAGTGATATAATGTTATTAGATAATGCTTAGTATAGGGAATAATGCAGGAAAGAAGTTGTTGTTTTTAAAGCATCTGTATCTGCAAAGTAGGCTGTGATAGACCAGGTACTAAATTGCTGTGAGTATGTTCCTACTAAAAGCTTTACATATAGCATTTAGATCTATCCAAAAAATCAAGGATCTGCCACTTTGGATATATAACAAATGCTACATGGTAAGTGCTTCATAAGTGATTTTCCCCCATTTGTTCATTCAATTCATTCATTCACTCATTATTATTTTTCTATCCTGTTGTCTCCAAAACTACTCTAAAAAGTAATACCAGTGCAAATAGTGTGGGAATTCAGTCTTCTTGACACAAAATTCAGCCTGTCTGTAAATTATACTCCTAAAGAGTTGCTTCAGGATCAGATACATAAGTGCCCATGATTATATAAATATCAGAGGCAAAATTCACACTTGGTCCTTTCTGACTCCAGTTCAATTTGCTTTCTATGATATCAAACTATTTTTCAAAATGTAATTAGCCTTGAAAAACCATAAAAACCAAGTTATACAAGAAAATTATTTCCTGATGTGTAACTAGAGACATATTGCCTCTCTTTAAAAAATGAAGTACAAATAATGCAGGGGAAGTGAGAAAGCAGGAGCAATGAATGGATCCAACCATTCCAGGAAAATATTTGGAATTGTGCACAAAAAGTTACTAAATAGTGCATTGCCTTGGATGCAGCTACACAGTTGCTAAATACTCTCAAAATATCCATAAAATTGGAAAAGGACCTCTATGTATAAAATTTTTAGAGTATCTTTTTTGTGGTGGCAAAGAACCAGAAACTAAGGGGTACCCATCAATTGAGGAAGGATTGAACAAATTGTGCTATAGGTATGTGATGTAATGCTATGCTGCTACAAGAAAAAATATAGTTTCAAAGATTAATGGAAAGACTTATATGAACTGAGAATAATCAGAAGTTCATACTTTATTTTAAAAAAGGAATAAGTCTGAAAGACTTAAGAATTTTGGTGCCCTAAAGGAACAAAAGAAGAGGGCAGCTAGGTGGCACAGTGGATAGAGCACCGGCCCTGGAGTCAGGAGTACCTGAGTTCAAATCCGGCCTCAGATACTTAACACTTACTAGCTGTGTGACCCTGGGCAAGTCACTTAACCCCAATTGCCTCACTAAAAAAAAAAAAAAGTGTTATAAAGAATCGCTTGCCAAGTAGGGGAGAGGGGAAGGATATATTAAAAGTAAACATGATGTAAAAAGGTATCAATAAAAAAAAGTATCAAAAAAATGTATCAGTAGATACCAAGTATTATTGATCCCAATCAAACATACCAATTAAATTTTTAAAAAGAATTAGGGAATAATATATGGAAGAATTATCTTGCTTATAGTAGGGAAAGATGTAGAGAGAAAGAGAGGAAAGGACAAGGTAAAGAGGGAGTGGGAGAAAGAGAGGGAAACAAGGGGATGGTGGTGGAATTTAATACAACTTTAAAAAATATAGGTGTAATGATAAGGACTAAGTCAAATTTTAAGCAAAACTGTAGTCTAGAAACAAAATGGAATGGAATGATTCAGGGCATCAGAAGTAGATTCTAGCTTTACATCTTTCACTGACTGTGACCTTTCAACCTTCCTGGGTCAAAGTTCTTCTGTATTTTGTAGAATGAGGGGTTTGGCCTATACTTTTAAGGTCTAAAATTCTATGATTCTATGTCAGTAAATATCCTTTGTCATCACTCTATGTTTTGCTCACCCTCATAAACCCAACTCAGGTGACAAATGTGCTCTCTTCTTCTCAGTCCCTGTCAAAACTTGTTTTACTAGAATAAATCTAAAACTTATTAACAATATGGTTACATGAATACTAAAGGAAAAAGATGTATCACTACTAGGGATATCTGAGTTCTAACACTAATTCTAACACTAATTTTGGAATTACAAGAACAAACCAGCTGGCCTGGTATTCCTGAAATCATACCACTAGGTGATTGCCTAATCCATCTATGCATAAATCTAGGCCTAATGAGAACTCTTCATTTCACATTAATTCTGTAAAACATTCCAATTTCAGAAAAAGCAGTATTGTAAAAGAGGTCAATTGAATTACTTTTTTTTTAAGAGGGAAAACTGATAAGGTTTTAATTATAGATTGCCTGATCAGTATTCAAAATACAGTTCCCTGACTCTTTTCTCACATCTATTTATGATCTGTGATTCTAATAAAAATAGTTATGAAAACTTGTCAAAAGATAGTCCAAGACCTAGTACAGATATTGGCAATGACTTCTTTCCGATTCTTTTTTTTTGGGGGGGGTGCAATTATTTGACTCATAAAAGAGAAAGCTAATGCAGATTTGACTTTAGGGCACTTTTTTAAGGTCACAGAATAGCACAACTGTTACTAACTAAGCAAACATAAGTAAATAAATGGAACTTTCTAAGTCTTGGCTTTTAATTCTGTACTGCCCAGTACTGGAATGTCACTTTTCCCAATGCGTTCTCCTAGAGTTCACTGTACAAAAATTAATGCATGTAAGGATTTCCTGAAGAGTGAATTATCTCCCAGGTTAACTATACCTGGTCAGTCTTCATATTGAAATTGAATTTTCAAGACTAAAGTTGATGAACTTGTGTGTGTGTGTGTGTGTGTGTGTGTGTGTGTGTGCGCGCGCGTGCAGGGTTTCCCCTTAGAAAAGGTGGCAGATGAATGTTTTACTCAGGCCTATGGTTGAGTTTTGACACAGAATTAAACAAAGGCCTGAAAAAAGGGCCAGCCAGGAAGTTCAAACAGACTGGGAAATGCCTCACAAAACACGCCTCCCTCTTTTCTTTCCAAGTTAATTAATAACTCTGTAAATGTTGTAACTAATCTAACTTGGACTTACAAGAGTACTTGGCTTCTATCCCTTAATTGGTATCTTTACTGTTGTGGAGATGACTGTAAATTATCAAAGAGACCTTTAATAAGGAATGGGGACAAAGTGAAGGTTTGTTATGTCTGTGCTACCTTCCAACATTTAAGATTAAATATTTGGGAGAGGGGGAGTTATGTCAACAAGACATAAGTGGATAAAGCAAATTTTAATGGTATCAGGCTGGGCCTAAGAGCTGTTCATCATACTTCCTCAAGAAAAAAGCTGAGGAGAAACATAGCTTGGATGCTACATTCTCTTCAAATATTGCTGACTCCAGCTGTTATTTAAGAAGGAAGGAAATAATTCTAGCAAGAATAAATTGTTTAAGAATAAATTAAAATATTTATAATAATTAGCATTTATATAGCATTTAAGGCTTGCAAAGGGATATATACATGTCATATCATTTGCTCATCACAACATCGTGCCCATTTTACAGATGAGGAAACAGGATGAGCGGTTATGTGACTTGCCCAGGATTAGAGCTAATAAGTATCTGAGTTGAGATGTGAACTCTGGTCTTCCTGGCTCCAATCTTATCCACTGTGTCACCTAACTGCCTATTTCTATTTCAAAGGTAAATTTAAAACATTTCTTTGCTTAGACTTCATGTTTGTAAGCTTCATTACAATGTTTTCACACCAATGTTTTCACTCCTTCTCATTAGTATTATTTTAAAGGACTCCAAATGTATAGATGCTATCATGAAACACATGTGTAGTAAATATCGAGCATTCACGATCAATATATTTTGAGGTGATTATAATTACAAATTTCTCCTGTATGTTTATTAAATATTTCACATTAGCTTTTGGCTCACACTTTAGACAAGACATATCAAACAATCAGCATGTAGCATACAACACTCTTGATTGCTGCTGAACCAGATTAAAAGGTAGCTCTTCTCTGATGTTAATGTATTGATGCATTAATAAAAAAGAAATGTATAGGGGGCGGCTAGGTGGTGCAGTGGATAAAGCACCGGCCCTGGATTCAGGAATACCTGAGTTCAAATCCGGCCTCAGACACTTGATACTTACTAGCTGTGTGACCCCGGGCAAGTCACTTAACCCCCATTGCCCCGCAAAAAAAAAAAAGGAAAAAAAAAAAAAGAAATGTATAAACATATGTCATTTTCTAAGTCAATATATGGCCTGTAATGATCTTTAGGTATGATTTAGTGGCCCCTGTTTCTAGTTGAATTTGTCACCACGGATCTAAACTTTTAGGGCTAGAGGTTCTCTACTATAATTGGTTCAAGACGCAATCACCTGAAAACTTAGAAGGAAGAAAAGAAAAGCAGGGTAGCATTGAAAACAGTGTGCAGTATTTATTGTGTGTGTGTTTTTTGAAGGAGAGTGGAATGGAAATTCATGCTTTTACATTGAATTCCCTTTTTATGTTATGCTGTGTATACAGACGTTCTCTTTTTTTTTGTCTTTTTGTATTTAAGTTCAAAATGAATAATTTTTTAAAGATACAATCATCTCTGACTTTACAAAATAATCCCTATAGTTCCTGATTGATTGGCTGACACACTCCCAGGTCTTAATGTGTGTTTCAATGAACAGTTTGTAAGGATACATTTTTTTTGCATACATGACTCTATAAACAATTTTGGGTCTAGTAATCAAAGTAAAAACCTTTATAAGAATTACATTCATAGAATTTTAGAGAAGGAAGGGACAGTAGCAGATTCAGTCTCAAGGTCCTTGGGCTGTAAACTGCCCACAAAAGTCTGGAGTGTTCCCGAACCAAATTAAAATGGAATTGGAAAATGTTTCACAAAATACTTAAAAATATAATTCAACATTGACAATGTTAATGTGTGTTTTTTTAAGTCAAAATGCTGACATTTTTTCTCTTTTATTTTGATACCACTGATCTAGTATGACCTCCTTTACCTTGCAAATGAGGAAGTTATGGCCCTAAAATGTAAAATTACTTGTCTAAGGTCACACATCTATTCTTGCCAGCTCTTTATCCTTTTATTTACTCAGTTTTAAATTGGCTACTTACTCATAAGGGATAATAGATATTAGTAACTTGAACTGGCTATAAGCTATCTGGTATCTCAAGCATAAAGTAAGCTTACTTTATGTTTTCCATATTTTAATGAGATATTTATTCTGTAAACTTCTAACACAGTCCTCCAATCTAATTGGAGGGATTTTTTAATGTGTTTTCAATACTCCCCAAAATACAAGTGGTTAAAGGATATAAACAGGCAAATAAAAATATTACAAACCACCACAATTTTTTTTAAAGTTCCAGATCACTAATAATAAGGAAAATGCAAATACAAACAATTTTGAGGTTTTGTCTTATGCTCATTTGAATGACAAGATTGAAAATTAAAAAAAAAACACTAAGTTGATGCATTCAGTAGAAAGGGATATTAGCTTAAAATGTTGAATTATAAGCATAGAATAAGGCATGAATAATCAGACATGGTCAATGTATTGGTTTATTTTGTTTCATCATACCATTTCTTAAGACCATTAGCTAAAAAAACCTATAGCAGAACAGAAAAGCAGTCAGCTCTCTGGAAAATTTAACTGTATAGACAGAAGCTATATATGACAAAAAAAAAAAAGGATGATACCCCAAACGCTGATCTTGATCTTAATCATACAGACTATACATCCTGGAGCTGAAAGTTTCTTGGAGATCATCTTGTCCAACCTGCTCATTTTATTGATAAGAAACCCAATACAGAAAGCTCTTAAATGACTTATCCCTAAGTTCATGCATAGTAGGAGAGTCAGGTCTAGATCCAATGACTATTGAATTTTTCATAATTTAAATATTTTTCTTCTCTAGCACATTTGTATTATAGTTCTATTTCTGAGTACTGAGGTAGATTGGGGTGGGGAAAACTCTAAAATTCATTACTGATTGAATTATGCATGTCCTGATTTTTTTTTTTTTTGGTACACTTAGGTGTATTGTACATTTTGTGCTCACTTGTTCTTTTCCACTCTTCTCCTCTCCTCTTCACTCCTCTCTTATCCACTCCTATTCTATCTTCTCACCTCCCCTTTCCTCTTCCTTTCTCTCCTTTCTTCTCTCCTCTCCCCTCCCGTCTGTCCTCTTCTCTTCTCCCTTCCCCTTCCATTCCCTCCTCTCCCCTCCTTTCTACTTTTTTCTCCTCTCCTCTCTTCCTTCTTCTCTTGTCCTCTGCTCCTTCTTCCTCCTGCCGCGCCCCCCCCCTCCTCTTTCCCCTCTCTGCTAGGCTTCATTTGATAGCCATGAACTGTGGATAAAGAATAAATATGGCTTTTCTGTGCCCTAGGACTATCACCTGACTTATTTATGTCTGACCTGGTACAGCACTGCTGACCTTGGAAAGTTTAATTGAGACTGGAATTATATGGCATAGCTTCAGGCCACCTGAATTTAAAGGGTGTCACATATACACATGCACACACACACACACACACACACACACACACACACACACACACACACACACACCCTACACAGTAGAAATGTATTAGCCTGATGGGTAGTTTATGTGTTTGTGTGCTCTGGACATTGTTGAAACAGCTGTATTAGGAGATTCAACTGTAATTTTTAGTGGCTTGCTTCTTAATATGGTGACAGGGTTGATTTCTTTTGGAGTAGGTATGGTTTCTCAGAGACCAAAGATTATAGATTCTCCTTGAACTTCCAAATAAAGGCAGGCTTTCTTAAAGATGGAACTGATTAATGTGTATGTTGACAGGGAGGGGGAAGACTATATCCAGGTGTACCAATTCAAGTTATAAATATTGTTTGAAATATTAATTAAGATAGCTAAAGCACTTGATAATTACTGGTCATTCCCACTTTAGCTTATAGAAAATTTAA
This sequence comes from Dromiciops gliroides, assembly GCF_019393635.1. Classification (NCBI taxonomy): domain Eukaryota; kingdom Metazoa; phylum Chordata; class Mammalia; order Microbiotheria; family Microbiotheriidae; genus Dromiciops; species Dromiciops gliroides. Next base: position 131,934,646 of record NC_057862.1, read on the forward strand.
AATCATAAAAGCAAGTAAATCCTTTCCCAAAGGACCTATTTGCCAATGACTTTCAAAATCTTTCTAAGATATCTCAACCAATTAATGACTATATTAATGTCATAAGAAAATAGCTTAGATTTTATCAACAAAGTTAAAATAATTCCAGGCATCAATGTTCCGATTTAGTTGTTAACTAACTGTATTCAAAATGAACTCTACCACTAACAATATCTGTATGTATTGATGATAACAGATTGTCATAGGAAGATTATTTGGTAGTATATCTTAAAGTCTTATGATATTGTCTCTAGGTAAAAATGAAAAATAAAGTAGATGACTATAATATCATATATTTGAGTAAATGACCACCACCACTATCCTAAGATGTATGCTCATGAGTGTGTATGCATTTGTATGTGCATGTATCTACTTATCTCTTCCTCTCTTCAAAAGGCATATATCTGAATCTGTATAAGTTAAATATGCATATGATGCAACTCCATTGTAAGCAAAGATGTTAATACATGAAACATCTGTGATGTCAGTGTAAGCATCCCTCTCACCAATGCAGATTTAAAACTCTCTATGGCTTGGTATACAAATCCTAGATATTTTCTTGGGACATATAGAAATAAAGACATTCACCCTGGGTCACATAGTCTGAGGCAGAATTAGAACTCTAATCCAGAGCTCTATTCATATCTACTCTATAACACCTTATCTTAATAAAAATATATAATCAAGTCCAGCTCTTTCACCAAACAAACAAAATTTCTTTTGGAAAAGAGTTAGATACATTTTTTGCCAAGAGGTACAGACTTTATAAGTTTTATTTTCCTGAGAGCCGTTGATAAATAGGGTGATATAGTACATTCTGAATTATATTTGAAACTGGATATATGGAATAATGAGCCATATAATTCCTAAAAAATAAGTTTTCCAGTTTGGGGAAGAATAAATATTGTGTAACTAGTAATGATTCTAAACTTCTACAAGATGTCCCAACAATCTGAGTGTAGTTTTAAGCTGTAATAGATTAACAAGCTTAATAATAAACTTATATTGTTTAATAATAACTTTAATGGCTCACAACTTTACAAAGTCTTCAATTTCATGTATATTTGGAACTGGAAGGGAATCTAATTAGGTCATCTAATTCAACCCCATCATTTTATAGATGGTTAAAGTGAAGCTCAGAGAGATGAAATGATTAATCTAACGTTATATACATAGTAAGTAATCGAGTCAGGATTATAACCTAAGTCTTCCAACTCCAAATAGAACATTCTTTTTACTATACTATGTGGTCACCATATGGTCATTATTTTGTTTTGCATTGAAGTGTAGAAGGGTGATTTCTTATAAATGGTGAAGGTCTTCCAAATTCTCTTTTTTTTTCTTTGCAGATGACATTGTACCAAATTCATTAGGCCCCAAATATTGAAGAGTTTCTTTAATAAGATTTTCTTTTTATGATCAAATTGTTTTGACACAGCCTGGATAAATTTAAGAATTTTTTTTAATGAATTGAATTGAATTGAGTTGAACTGACAAGATCAGACAGATTTTACTCCAGTCTTAGATATAGTATGTTTTTAAGCATGGAATTCAAAGTATTTCTGAAAATAACACTGACATTTCATTCTAACCACTTCTTTAAACATCTTCATATATTAACTAAACCTATACTAAAGGCCTAGTTCAATGAACTTAGCATGGGTTCCTGAAGGCCAGGGTACCATAAACTCTAATAGGTCCTGCAAACCTGCAAAGGTTTCAAGGATGGTCAAAGAGACAGAATGTCATACAAAGACTGCCTAAATTTGGAGAAGTACTGAACCAAAGGAGATTGGCACCTTTGTTTTTTCCTTGTTAGTATACACCTGTCATTTTGTCAGTATAGGAGTTCCTAGTGTAGAAATGACCACTAACAATGCATATCTGAAACTGATCTATAAAAGCACAATTTTAGGTATTGGGTGATTAAGTTTGTAGCCATAGCAACTCCTGAAACTATCTACAAAGACAAGGCATGATTTCAATCTGGCTTGGGGGAGTAGTACTCATAATGATGAAATCATAGATCTTTGTATGTATCAAAAAATTATATATATATATATACACATATACATACACATATACATATACATATATATACATACACATATATACATACATATATACATATACATATATATACACACACACACACACACACACACACACACATATATATATATATATAAGAAAGTTTTAGATTTGGTCTAGAAAAAAAACAACAAACATCTACTGGTATCTGGGAATGTTATCTTGATTAGTTCTCACAGATTCTGGGCTTTTCCCCAGAACTGGTAATTAGCTTTGAGTTTTCTGAATAGAGGAAGGAAACTTAGCATAGCCGAATTTCTACAATTCTTTACCAACTATATTTCTTATTGCTCACCCTTCCATTGATCTATCATAATATTAATATGTATTTTGTTGTTCAGTAATTCAGTCATGAATGTTACCTCTTTGTGATCCCATGGACCACAGCAGGTCAGGCCTTTCTATCCTCCATGATTTCTCAGAGTCTGTTCAAGTTCATGTTAATTGTTTCCATGACACTATAGATCCATTTCATCCTCTGTCATCCCCTTTTCCTTTTGCATTCAAACTTCAACAACATCAGGAACTTTTCCAATGGGTCTCGTCTTCTCACAATGTGACCAGATTTTTTAAGTTTCAGCTTTAGTATTTCAACTTCCACTGAATAGTCTAAATTAATTTCTTTTTATCTATTTATTAATTTTCATGATTTAATATTTTATTTTCCCCCAATTATATGTAAAGGGAATTTTAACATTTGTTCATTTTAAATTTTGAGTTTCAAATTCTCTCCCTCCCCATTTCATTGAGAATACAAGCAATTTGATAAAGGTTATACATGTATAGTCATAAGAAACATATTTCCATATTAGTCATGTTGTAAAACAAAACAAAATAAAAAACACCAAACCCCCCCCCCCCAATCCAAGAAAAAAAGATAGTAAAGAAAGAAAAAGGTAACCTTTAATCTGCATTCTGATTCCATCAGTTTTTTTTTCCTCTGGAGGTAAATGGCATTTTCCATCAGCAGTCCTTCAGAATTCACTTGGATAATTGTATTGCTGAGAAAAGCTAAGTCATTCCCAGCCAATCATAATGTAATGTTGATATCATTATGTACAATCTTTGCTTGGTTCTACTCATTTCATTTTTCATCCATCCACATAAGTCTTTTCAGTTGTTTTTTTTTTTTCTGAAAGCATCCTGCTCATCATTTCTTTCTTTCTTTTTTTTTCCCTGGTAAATGGGGGTTAAGTGACTTTCCCAGGGTCACACAGCTAGTAAGTGTTAAGTGTCTGAGGCCAGATTTAAACTCAAGTACTTCTGAATCCAGAGCCAGTACTTTATCTACTGTACCACCTAGCTGCCCCCTGCTCATCATTTGTTATAGCATAATAGTAGTCTTTCACAATCATATAAAACAATTTATTAATCCATTCCCCAATTGATGGACATCCCCTCAATTTCTGATTCTTTGCCACCATTAAAAGAGCTGCTATAGGGGCAGCTAGATGGCACAGTGGATAGAGCACCGGCCCTGGAGTCAGGAGAACCTGAGTTCAAATCCGGCCTCAAACACTTAACTCTTACTAGCTGTGTGACCCTGGGAAAGTCACTTAACCCCAACTGCCTCACCAAAAAACAAAAACAAAAACAAAAAAAGAGCTGCTATAAATATTTTGTACATAGAGGTTCTTTTCCATTTTTTGTTTTGTTTTACCTTGTTTTTATCTCTTTGGAATATAGAACTCGCAGTGAGTGGTATTGCTGGTCAAAGGGTTGCATGATTTTTTGCTCTTTAGGTACAGTTCCAAATTGCTGTATAGAATGGTTGAATCAATATACAACCTCACCAGCAGTACATTAGTCTCAATTTTTCCACATCCACTCCAACATTTGTCATTTTTCATTTCTGTGAGAGTATTCAATTTGTTTGGTGGAGGGTTGTAGCTCAGAGTTGTTTTAATTTTCATTTCTTTAATTAATAGTGATTTAGAACATTTTATGATTATAGATATCTTTAAATTCATTGTCTGAAAACATCCTATTCATATCCTTTCACCATTTATCAATCAAGGAAAAGCACTTTCTTCTATGAATTTGACTGAATTCTCTTGAAAAATTAGGTATTCATCAGAGAAACTTGTGAATTTTTTTCACAATTATTACTGTGTATTTCCTTCCTTTCTTTTTTCCCCATTTATCCTCCTCTCTCTCTCCTTTCACCATGCCATTCTCAAAAGAATTTTGCTTCTGTTTTTTACCTACCCTAACCTGCCTTCTCTTCTATCCACTATTCCCCTTCCCCTCCTACTTAACTGTAGGGTGAGATGGAATTTTATACCCAAATGAACGTGTATATTATTCCCTCTTTAAGCCAAAAATCTAATGATAGTAAGGTTCAGTTGCTCCACCCTACCCCAATGTCCCCTAATTTCCCTCAGCTGTAAAATCTCTTTTGTGCTTCTTTAATATGAGATAATTTATCCCATTATGTTGCCTCCTTTCCCCTTCTCCTAGTGAATTCCTCTTCCTCACACCTTAATTTTATTATTTTAGATAATCATCTGATCATATCCAACTCACAACTATGCCTTTTTTCTATGTATTCTCCTTCTAACTGCCATAGTAATGAGAAAGTTTTTAGGAGTTACAATTATCATTTCCTCACGTAGAAATGTAAACAGTTTAACTTTATCGAATCCCTTATGATTTCTCTTTCCTGTTTACCTTTTTATGCTTCTTTTGAGTGTTGTGCTTGAAAGCCAAATTTTCTATTCAGCTCTGATCTTTTCATCAGGAATGCTTAAAAGTCCTGTATTTCATTGAATATCCATTGACCCATCTCCCCCCGCCCCCAAGTATTATACTCAGTTTTGCTGGATAAGTGATTCTTGGTTGTAATTCAGCTCTTTTACCTTCTGGAATATCCTATTCCAAGCCCTCTGATCCTTTAATGGAGAAACTGATAAATCTTTTGTTTACTGAAAATGGCTCCACAATATTTGAATTAGTTCTTTTATGGCTCCTTGAAATATTTTCTTATTGACTTGGGAGTGGTGGAATTTAGCTATAATATTCCTACTGATTCAGTCACTCGCAAGACCTTCTGCTTGTTTACTGGGGCCTTCTCTGTGTTGTCATGAACTGCCCTGGACTGTGCTCCACTTTTACCCTGGTGGGACAGATTTTTTCTACCAATCACCTTAGTTTTCTTGGGCTGGAAAATTGTTTCTCTCAATCCTTTTGTGGGTTTTGCTGCTCCAGTATTTGTTTTGAGGCATATTTTAAAGGTATTTGGAGGAGAATTTGGGAGAGCTCAGGCAAGTCCATATATATATATATTTATTTATTTATTTTCCTACCATCTTGGCTCTGCACACTCAGCTAAATTAATTTAAGTACTGACTAATCTGATCTCCTTGTTGTCTAAAAGGCTTTCAAAAGTCTTCTCCAGCACCACAATTTGAAAATGTCAATTTTGTGATGCTCAGTTTTCCTTATAGTCCAACTCTTAGAGCCATACATTGCTACTGGAAAAAAAAACAATCATTTTGCACATGGACTTTTAATTTTTTTTGTTTTTTTGAATATGGACTTTTGTTGGCAAAATGATATCTCTGCTTTTTAGTATGCTGTTCAGATTTGCCATAGCTTTGCTTTCAAGGAGTAAGCATTTTTAAATTTTATGGCTGTACTCATCATTTGCAGTGATCTTTGTGTCTATGAATATAAAGTCTGATACTTCTTCTATTTCTGCTCCCTCTATATGCCAGAAAGTGATGGGATCAGTTTTCAAGACCCTAGGGTTGTTTTTTTGTTTGTTTGTTTGGGTTTTTTGTTTTGTTGTTGTTTTTTTTTGTTTTTCTGTTAGGCTTCAAGCCAGCTTTTACACTTTCCTTTTTGATCTTTGTCAAGAGGCTTCTTAATTTTTTTCCACTTTCTGCCATAAGAATCTTATCATCTGCATATTTGTGGTTGTTGGTATTTCTCCTGGACACCTTAATTCCAGCCTTTGATCCATCCAACCTGTCTTTTCTCATGGTGTACTCTACATATAAATTAAATAAATAAGGTGACAATATACAGCTTTTTTATACATCTTTTCCAATCTTAAACAAATCAGTTGTTCTATGTTCAGTTCTAATTTTTGCTTCTTGAACCGCATATAGATTTCAGAGGAGACAAGTCAAATGATCTGTTACTCCCACCTCTTTTAGAACTTGCCACATTTTGTTGTGACCCACAGAGTCAAAGGCTTTCGTTTAGTCAATGAAGAAGAAGTAGATATATTTCTGGAACTCCCTTGCTTTCTCCATAATCCAATGAATGTGGGTAATTTGGTCTCTAGTTCCTCTGTCCCTTCAGAAAACAGCCTGGTAAATTTTCTGGTAATTCTCACTTCATATGTTGCTGAAGCCCAGCTTGCAGAATCTTACGCACAACCTTGCTGAAGTGTGAAAAGAACACAATTGTTCAGTAATTTGAATATTCCTTCATATTGCTCTTCTTTAGGTTGGGATATAAACTGATCTTTTCCAATTCATTATCCACTGTTGAGTTTTTCACATTTTTGATTGCAGCCCTTTAACAGCATCATCTTTAAGAACTGTAAATAGCTCAGTTGGAATTCTATCACCTCCACTAGCCTTATTATTAGCAATGCTTCCTCAGGCCCATTTGACTTTATTCTCCAGGATGTCTGACTCTAGATCAGTAACTACACAATCATGATTATCAACAATATAAGGATCTTTCTTGTATTGTTCCTTTGTGTATTTTTGCCACCTCTATTTAATTTCTTATGCTTCTGTTAAGTGTCCCTATCATTTTTGTCTTGTTCATGACCATTTTTACATGAAGCATTCCCTTTATATCTCTAATTATCTTTAAGAGATCTCTTTTCTTTGCCATTCAATTGTGTTCTTTCATTTCTTTTCATTGTTCATTTAAGAAAATCTTCTCATCTTTTCTTGGTATTCTCTGGCATTCTGCATTCAGTTGGGTATATTTTCCCCTTTCCCTTTCCTCAGCTACTTGCAAAGTCTCTTTAGATAGCCATTTTACCTCCTTGGCCTTCTTTTTTTCTTGGAATGTTTTTTGTTGTTGCTGCCTCCTGTGGACTGTGGTCCTGTGGACCTCTGTCTGTAGTTCTTTAGGCAACCCATCTACCAGACCTAATCCCATAAATCTATTCATCACCTCCACGGGCAGCTTCAGGTCTTGTTTTAACGGACTATAGAGACCCTTTCTACCTTTGGCTGAAAACTATATAACTAATATGATTTTTATATTTACCATCTGGTGATGTTCATGTATACAGTCACCTTTTGTGTTGTTGAAAAAGAGTGTTTGCTATGACCAGAGTTATCTTGACAAAACGCTATTAGTTTCTGCCCTGATTCATTATGTCAAGGACAAACTTACCTGTTATTCTAATTATCTTTTGATTTTCTATGTTATCATTTCAATACCATATGATGAATATGACATCTTTTTTGGTGTTATTTCTAGAAGGTCTTGTAGGTATTCATAGGACTGATCTGCTATGTTCTACTTAGCATCAGTGGTTGGATCAAAGATTTTTATTACTGTGATGCTGAAAGGTTTACCTTGGATTTGAATAGATGTCATTTTGTAATTTTTGAGATTATACCCCAGTATTGTTTTTCTCACCCTTTTATTATTGCCTATGAGGGCTACTCCATTTCTTCTAAGGGATTTTTGCCCACAGTAGTACATGTAGTGATCACTTGAATTAAATTTGCCCACTCTTCTCCATTTAAGTTCATTGACATCTAAGATGATGTTTAATATTTCCATCTCCTATTTGATCACATCTATTTTACCTTTGTTCATAGACCTTACATTCCAGGTTCCTATGCAATATTGATTTTTACAACATTATAGTGTCCTTTCATCACCATATGTATCTTCAACTGAGCTTCCTTTCAGCTTTGGCCCACTTTATTAGTACTAGAGCTACTTGTAGTTGCCCTCCACTCTTCTCTACTAGTATATTGGACATCTTCCAACTTGAGAGGCTCATCTTCTGATGTCATCTCTTTTATCATTTTAATATGGACCAAGGGGTTTTCTTGGCAAAGATACTGGAGTGGTTTGCTATTTCCTTCTCCAGTGGTTCACTTTTTGTCAGAACTCTCTACTGTGACCTTTCTATCTTAGGTCACCCTGCATAGCATAGCTCATAGTTTCATTTAACTATACAAGCCCCTTCATCATGACAAGGCAGTAATCTGGAGGTGGGATGGGGATTTAATATGAACACTGTCTTCCAATGATACAAGGGAAAAGAAAAGAGAATAAGTTTTTATGGTGACTACCTTGTGCCCAGGCAATGAGTTTAATAAATATTCCTTCATTTCACCCTCAAAACAACTCTAGGAGGCAGGTGCTCTTATCGTTCGCTTGAGGAAACTCAGGAAAACAGAGTTTGATTGACTTTCCTAGGGTCACACAACTAGTAAGTGTCTAAGGATGAATTTGAACACCGGTCACCTTGACTCTAGGATCAGCACTCTATCCACTGTGCCTACAGATTGCTACCTATTAACACATTCTGATCCCACACAACCTTTGTTCCTGTCCCACTGCAAATCAATCACAAAGAACCCATCCAACATACTGGAGGTTTGCCTTCAGAGTGTTATCAGTTAAGCACTCAGGCTCTCCTCTGTTATCCTTCACTCTTGATATCTGACCAGCCCACCAACTTTCATAATCTTTCATTTGCTAGATTATATATATATATATATATATTTTATGACATTTTATGTGTGGAAGCTATCATTGGAAATATGTTATATCTTATATATACCTATAATACATGCCTCCATTTCTCTTTGTATCTCCTACAATTTTGCTTGCTTAGAGATTGTGATGGTCTTATTCATAGCCACGTAGCATCACTGAGAGAATTGTTGTTTGTTACTTTTTAGTAGTTTCAATTATGTTTGATTCTTTGTGACCTGATTTGGGTTTTTTTTTGAAAAGATACTAGATAGTTTTGCCATTTCCCTATCCAACTCATTTTACATATGAGGAAACTTAGGCAAATGGGCTTAAGTGACTTGCCCAGGGTTACATGGCTAGTGTCTGAGACAGGATTAGTGTTTCAAGTCTAGCACTCTAGTCATCCTTCAACTTAGCTGCTTCCTCTCAATGATGTACCAGTATACATTATGTACCAAAGCTAAGCAGGAATTTATATCATATATACACATATATCCTATAATGTGTATACATATATCAAGAGAGACATATGTGTACATAGACAAAAGGAGGTAAAATATAAATTTCTTTGTGTAAATTTTAAATTCCTTCCCAACCTGGCCCCAAACCCATCTTCCCAATCTCATTGGACATTACTTCCCCTCCCATATGCTGCAATCTAGCCAAAATGGCCTTCTCTGTTCCTCACAGGTGACACTTTATATCTCATCTCTGTAGCTTTGCACTGGATATCCCACATAGTTGAAATCACTCCCTCCTTATCCCTGTCTCTAATAGTCCTCTTCATTTTTTATGAATCTCAAGAACCTTATGCTTCATGAAGACTTTCTCTCTTTTTTTTTTTTTTTTAGTGAGGCAATTGGGGTTAAGTGACTTGCCCAGAGTCACACAGCTAGTAAGTGTTAAGTGTCTGAGGCCGGATTTGAACTCAGGTACTCCTGACTCCAGGGCCGGTGCTTTATCCACTGCGCCACCTAGCTGCCTCCTCATGAAGACTTTCTTGAGCTTCCTAACTACTGAGTGCTCTCCTTTCCAATTTTCCTTTTATTTAACTATTTTGCATGCATATAATCTACTTACTTTCCATTCATGCTGTATGTATTTTTAAGTACTTGTTTTCACCAGAAAGCACTTTGAGAGTTGGGATCTTTCATTCTTTATAATTGTTTCCTCAGTTCCTCAGAACATAGTAGGACCTTAATGTATATTTGTTGATTGATTGATTCCCTTATAATATAATCTTATTGTATGAATCACATAGTTCTTGCTATTGTAGTTATATGATCTACTTCATTGGACAATACTGTGGGTGTATTTGTTTCAATAAACAATGCTTTATTGATTGTAGTGATATAGTATATAATTATAAATACTTTAAAGATCTCAACTATACTAGATTAAGCTGAATGTGTAACACTAACACACACAAACACACACACACACACACATATACACACAGTGGAATAAAATGAGATAAACTGAATATCTACTAGCCAAACAGCCTGATCTTTCTTACCATGGGCTGTCCCATGGTAGTTATAAACTGTTTGATTCTGGGATTCTCAGAAGCAAAATCTGACAGATGTACCACATTATGCATGTAGCTCTTTTATGACACGGGCTATTGTCCACTGGAGACCAAACAGACACCACTAAGATCACTTCACCTCAGACCACAGATCTCACTCATGATGCAGGCCCCACAGGAATTCTCCCTCCAAGAAATCATGATTCTCTCTTTCAGTCTGTTATCTTCACCTCTCCCTCTCTGAGGGGAGGAACAAAGACATGAAGACCAGCTAGAGTCACAGAGATGGAGTATTTGGTCATTCATTTACTTAAAACAAACTCAAGATCTATCAGATTCAGAGTTGTCAATTTCCCTGAAGCTCTTTCTCCAGTTAATTCAGATTTTACAAAAGAGTGTACATGCAGACCCCAAAAGCCAAGTCTCAATGTCTGTCTGTCATTTAAAGTACCTTTGGCTCCTTTGAGAAAAGATGCTATATACATTTAAAATAATAATAAAAACAATAAAATAAAAAGACTGTGGGTTTTCCTTTAAGAGTATCATAAGCATAGTTATAACCACTGGTTTTGTTGCCTTAGTCTGGATCCCCAGTGATTTCTAGAGTCAGGCAATACTATATGCTTTTACCACCAGGCCCCTATGCAAGTTTATGGGGGTACTCCTTGGAGAGTCTCAATAAAGTCTACTTATTCAAACAACAAACTTTATTGAAAGTCTTGTAAGGTATCGCTCTGAAGCTGTCAGAATCTTTTAACATTGAGTGGATTTTGTGTTTGAAAATGAGTGGAAAAACAGCATTGAGAATGATTTTTGTACTGCTGGCAGACCATAGGAACAAAAAATGTTATGCCAGGACAGACATATTTTTGTTCCTTATTTATTACATTTTTAATAGAAACTCGGTGCAGGCTTTATCTGATGTCATTTGGTTTAAATTCCATGGTACTTTTTGTATTTGACCAAATTCCCTTATCTCCTACTTGCTTGTGTTCTGCTGGGCCAGCATCCAAGCAGCTGATATACTTATCTGCAGTTTTATAATAAAGTTTGAGCTTCCACAGAGTGAAAAGCAGAAAGAGACAGAAATAACTATTCCTTAGATACGAAACATACCAGCTGCCCGTGTCCATCATGTGCTTCTGAAGCAACTGTCGGTGTTCTCAGCTGACTTTAGACATCCCAATGCTTATTTCCATTGAGTCCAATGGGTCATGTTGCTTCAAGGGCTGTTGTCATAGGGTCTTAGTTCTTTGTAGACCAAGAGTCAGAGGACAGGAGTCATGAGGAAGGGGGAAAAAAAGATTACCTGAAGATGACCTGTGTCACCAAAAGGTAGAACAAAAAACAAATAGTGATATCTAGATAGGCCTGTACTTTTCCCCTTTTTAAAAGAATTTGACTCAAATGTACTGAAATTCCCTAAATAAATTAATTATAAAAAGAGACATGATTCTCATTAACTTTAATATAGGATTATACTTTATCCAATTTTAATCCATATAAACTCTTAGCACAGTACCTGGTATATAGTAAGAGCTTAATAAATATTGGTTCTGATTGTAAACAAAATTGGAATCATAGCCATCCTTTTAGGGTCCAGGTAGAAGTGATTTTTCACTATCAACTCTGATGGTCCCTTGTTTGTACTTTTCATATGCAATTACCACATTTGATTTTCTATTAAGTTATTTGTTTATATGTCTTATTTTTCAGGGAGAATAATTTATCTTTATATTCCCTAGTAATTGATAGAGTGCTGCCCTACCTAGAGTAAACATCAGAAAAATGAACAGAAAACAATAAAAATAGTTCACATTTGTATGCAATTTAAAGTTTTTAAAGCTCTGAAAAAGTGCTATTTGACAGGAGTAGCAATTATCAACAAAGTTGTTTAAAAAATAAAATTGTCCAAAATGGTTCTAAAGGATGGGTCACTGAAAAAATGTTAGTCTTAGAAATTTCAATGGTGCAAACTATTCAGAATAGTTGTGACTATAAGATGTTGCCTTCATAGAGGCTTTACATGAAGGTAATTAGAACTTGAGTATATATTTGAATATATGTTGAGGCTATGGTGGTCTTTTTCTCCAGTTAGGTGGTTCAATTAATAGACTGCCAGGCCTAGAATAAAGAATATCTGAGTTCAAATCCAGCTTCACACACTTACTACTTGTGTGACCCTGGGCAAGTCACTTAACTCTGTTTTCCCCAGATTCCTCATCTGTAAAATGAGCTGCAGAAGGGAATGACAAACCACTCCATTATCTTTGCCAAGAAAACTCCATGAGGGGTCAAGAAGATACCACTGAAACAACTGAACAACCAAAACAACAGTAACAACATCCCCATAACATTAGTCTATGAGGAAAAGAATTATGTCTCTATTTGCCATTATTCACAACTTACTTTAGTAAGAAACTCTGTCATCTCAAGTGTATAGCAAGCAAAACAATAACTTCATGGCCTAAAGGCAAGGGGTTAGTGCAGATGGTCTCTTAAATTTCCCTCTGGCTCTGGGGCCTATGATTGTATGGATCTAATCATAAAGGGTTGTTTGTACACAGAGGCATTGGATAAGGCTAAAAGAAAGATTCACTCAATCCTTTCAGACGATCTGCATTGCAAACATACACAGTGGAGACCCAGCAGCACAATCTGGGGTAAGTTGTAGGGAATTAAAACATCTGATTCCATTAGTCAGTCTAGTCATAGCCAAAGCTTATACACAGCTATATTACGTGGTGGGGAAAACTGGTGAATTTTTGCTCTGATACAAGAACAATTTGGTGGTTCTATGAAACTCTGATCCCTGAAACTGACAAGCTGACAATTTTCACTGGTAGTAAATTTACCAAAACTTCCTTTTTAAATGTTCATAAGGAAGATGGAGAACCTCTCTTTCTCCCCTTCCCATTGCCGACAGATGTTTTGCTTCTGTGACAGAGTACAATAAACCTGTGAAATAATGAAGGTGGAACTGGCACTGAAAAGCAGGCTACTTTTGAAGAGAACAAACTGATTGGATTATTTCCTGGATGTTATGCAGTGACAGAATGTGACAACTATACCTTTTCATTTCCTATACAGCCTCCAGGAGATGGAAGATTTAGTATCCTTTCGTATACTTTTAAGTCTAAGAAACTTCTCCTTATGGCTTCTTATGAGTCCTGGAGGCTGGGAAAGAAATCAAGTTGCTTTATATTTGCAGCAAAGACCCATATTAAGTTCCTTCAATTTGGGCTAGAGATGCTGGTGGCACTTTGCAAATGTCAACACTGACCTGCCGAAGTTGTACATCTAAAGCTCTAAGCACGCCTTTCGTGTCAGCAAATGAGGTATTTTCAATCCCAGTTCCCCATTTTTGCAGCTTTGCCAAGTTCCAAGCTGAGACTGTCAACATTACTATAACTTGTGATCTTGCACAGCCATCAGTTTAAAACAATTTCCATACACATTTATTCAGACCTAGATGCAAGCAGGAGGTCCCAAAGGTGACAGGTCCTTGCATTACTCTAATCCAGTTACCACTGAGTTAAAATGCTTTCATTACAGTTTCAAAACCCCAGGAGAAAATAACTATGACAAGATCAGGTCTGCTTATTATGTTTTAAAACAGATCTGACTATAGGAAATAGTAGCAAGACTGAACAAGTCATATTCTTACATATTTCCTTTCTTTCTCTGCTCATGATTCATTTAAAAAAATTTTTTTTTTAAATTTTGACTATCCTCAAGGGGTTTCCTCCTATACTGATAAAGTTTTAAAAGAACTCTAAAAACAAAACGAGTTCTCGATTTCAAGCCCTTTTAGAGTCTTCTTTCCCACATTCATGCACTTTGACTTTCTCCTAAACCCTTAAGAGGGGGTACGTCTTGGTTGTCTAAATCAGCTCAAGAAAAGTAAACAAAAACAAACATTAACATCACAAATCATCACTTGCAAATCCAGAATAAGATTTTTGAGGAGATAGTTTGACAAGGCTCAATTGTGTGTGTGTGTGTGTGTGTATGTGTGTGTGTGTGTACACATATACAGCATGTCCCAAAAGTCTTAGTGAAGTTTGAGGGGGTTTTCTAAATATGTAAACACATACATATAATAGGTCATACATTCATATTTGAAGAGACATTCAATCATACACCATTTAATGAGCATCAATGCATATAAACTAACTTTTTTCTGCAGGGTATTGGGGGGTTAAGTGACTTGCCTGGGGTCACTCAGCTAGTAAGTGTCAAGTGTCTGAGGCTGGATTTGAACTCAGGTCCTCCTTAATCCAGGGCCGGCTCTATCCACTGCGCCACCTAGCTGCCCCCTAAACTACCATTTTTAGACAATTTAGGCTTAACCTTTTCGAAGTAAAATGTTTTAATTAAAAATATATAGGAAGAAATTTCACTAAAATGCATTATACACATCCCTTATTCCTTCTTAAAGAACACATGGCAAACACCTAAAGGTAATAGAGTGTTATATCTACATATATATGTATACATATATAATTGTGTTATATATAACATATAAATGATATATATACATATATATGTATATAAAACAGAAATAAAGACAAACAGGTATATACACATGGATATAGGTAGATATAGATAGATAATGGAGGCATAGGTATGGGTATAGATATACACACATAAATACATATACATACATACACACATATATACACACACACACACATATATATATATACATATATGTATACATATACATTCCAATGCATCCATGCTTTTTAACACTTCTCACACTAGTCACCACCTGACTTACTAGAGATCAAATGGTCCTTGGAAAACAGCTGAAAGCCTCTAAGTGGATTTTTCTAAAAGCAGAAAATTTCTAAAATGATTGTCACAAAGATGGCACACTTAAAATTCTTATGTTTCACTCTGTAAGGGAGGGATTAAAGCTTTCCTCAGAGCCTACCAATTCCAAATTTGCATGCTATTCTCTCAAGCTTTTCTCAGGTTTACATAGATATAAAAAATTGGAAGACCCGCTGGCTGGAAAAGATCTGCAAGTAGATAGCAGAAGTAATAGCTGCCCAACAGATACCAAGTAACAAAATGGGAAAATAAAATTCAATATTGTAACCTACAACAATAACTAATGGCTGTAAAGATAACCTTGTATCATCAAGAACACTTTTAATTTTTTTTTTTTGCTGTATAATGCATTAAAGAATGAATAGTATAATAATAATTTTTTTTTAAATTGGTTCCCAAAAGAAGAAACGTGTAAGTGTAACAGAGCTTTGGCTCATTCCTAGATTACCTAATGTGAAGGTCCCCACATTAGAAATACCAGAGACCTACTTTGGGAAGAAGAATCCTGAACTGAAACACCATGTGGGTGGCAGTGTAGCCTGAACAAGCAGGTTCGTTAAATCTATCGACTAGAAGTCTCCCTCTTTCCTTTTGGTGGTGTCCAGGGGAGGAGTCATTCATTCACAACAAGGACACTAAGATAGCTAGCTAGCTAGCTATATGTATTGCTAGATGGATGGATGGATTGAGGGGAAGGGCCACCTTCCTTTTTACTCATCAGCCCTGTGGCCCCTGAGAAACAAGTTTCAGTTTTTAGTTTTACTTGTCTTTTTCAGTACTTTGAACCATGAAGACCTTGGAATCCAAGATTCTAGGTGAAAGGTTATAAACAACTTAGCAGAGAAACCCTGAAAAGCCAAGGTCCTATGACACAAGGTCAGAAAGAATTTGAACTTCAAATTTTTAGAAACTAATGTTATATAGAACCAAATTCAAAGGTGAACCTAATCCTCCCCCTATAGGAGACTGACGTGGTGTCAAGGGGATTGTGTTCCTCAGAAGGTTTGGAGAAAATGTTTGGATGCTTATTGTTGCTATGCCTTTGAAGCAAATATTTTCTTGTAAAGCTAATCATAATATAAAGTAGTTGAATTAAACTAACGTGCTCATGTACATAATTGAAGGAACAACAATCAGTAGGAGTTTGAGCTAATGGAAGAACAGAATCATCTCCCCTATCTGCTCACCTTCCCCCCCCCCAACCATCTAAGGGTACTGGAGAACCCTAGGAGAGTGTTGGAAATGTAATGCACTTTGGCTTTGAGCAGTAGATGGGTCAGAGTAAGGAGTATTACAATTTTTAAAAAGTTTCCCATCTCTAGTGATGCTCCTTAAATGAGTTGTTTTATATTATCATTGATATATCCTGCAATGCTACCAAGAGTCAGAAGGGACCTCTTAAAGATCATTTATCCATAAATCAATAAATCATTCATTACATGCTTACTTGTGCATAAGACACTGTGATAGAATCAAATATAAAATTGTCTGTATGGGGTTCAATCGCCTTTGTAACCTAGCCTCACTCTTACCTTTCCAGTCTTTCTTCTTATTCCATACTCCCCTCCATGCACTCTGATTCAGTGGCTGACTTCCTGCCAGTTATAGGAATAAGATATTCCATCTCTTGGCTTAGGCATTTTTTTGGCTTTTACCCAGGCCTGAACATCATCCCTCCTCAACTCTGCCTACTAACTTCCTTGGCTTCTTTTAAATTCCAACTAAAATTCCATATTTTATGGAAAGCCTTTCCCAAACCCTCGTAATTCTAGTGCCTTCACTCTGTTAATTATTTCCAATTTATACTGTATATAGCTTGCATGTGTATATACTTATATGTGTGTGTATATATAATATATAATATATAATATATATATATATCTATATATCTATATATATATATATATATATATAATATGTGTGTGTGTATGTATGCATGGTGTCTCCTTTATTGATGGTGAGCTCCTTGAGGACAGGGTCTGTCTTTTGCCACTTTTTCTATACCCTGTGCTTAGCACAGTGCCTGGCACATAGCAGGTTCTTGATAAGTGTTTATTGTTTGACTAATTGATAGGCACTAGAGATAAAAAAACGAAAATTAAATTGTTGCTGCACACAAAGAGATTAACTGCCTACAGGAAGAGGCAACACACGAAAAACAATAATACACAAAACAAATATGTAAAGGCTTCATGTACATTGTGACATTTGAGCTGAGGTTTGAAAGATACTAGAGATTTGAAGAGGCAGATGTGAGGAGGGAGTAAATTCAATGAATAGAGGGAGAGTTTATGTGAAGGCATGAAAATGGTAGATGGGATGTTGTATGTGAGGAATAGCAAGAAGATCAGTTTGGCCTGAATTGTAGGATGTAGGATGTGTAAAGGGAGTAATATATAATAAGGATGAAAAAGGATGTCGGATGCCAATAGAGAAGACAATTGAATGATAAATGGAGACTTTGTACTTCACCCTGGAGGTAGAGTTTTGTTTGTTTGTTTGTTTTTGTTTTGTTTGGTTTTTTCCTAGCAGGGGAATGACATGGTCAGAACTGCCACTTCAGCTAAAGGGTCAGGAAAGTGAATATCAATGGTTATACAAATTGTAGGCAAATTTTGGTCTACAACCTAATATCCAGTCTACTCTTCTTTGCATTATATCATAGTTTCACTTTTCTTTGAAGTTCAGTCTTCCTATAGAAATTTTTGAGTTTTTTGAGCTAAGTGCTTCTGAATTTCATCTAGTAATATGTTAGGTAGTATAGTGATCATTATGTTATAGTTCCTGCTATCTAGGGTTGATTGACTAGAATATGTTTGTAAGTATTTGTTCCTCTGTTTTGTGTGTGTGTGTGTGTGTGTGTAGATATCTCTGGAGAGAAAAAAAATAAAATGCACATGGATTTCAAAGTTTCACACAAGTGCTTCCTGGTTCTACTAGAGGCCTATATCAATTAGAGAAACCAGAGTGTCATAAGAACAGGATAATAAGGGGCAGCTAGATGGTGCAGTGGATAAAGCACCGGCCCTGGATTCAGGAGGACCTGAGTTCAAATCTGGCCTCAGACACTTAACACTTACTAGCTGTGTGACCCTGGGCAAGTCACTTAACCCCAATTGCCTCACAAAAAAAAAGAAAAAAAAAGAAGAGGATAATAAGATCTTGGATGCTGAGTAAGATCTTCTAGGTCATTTATGCTGTACTCTTCATTCTACAGATGAGAAAAATGAGGCCCAGAGAAGTTGATTAATTTAATCTCAAGTCATCTAGAATACTTTCCACTGAAACATGTTGGTGATGTATTTGAAACTGGTACAAGTGTATTTTTCCTCTCTTGAAAAAAGACAGAATACAGCACTTTCACATGGATCTCTTTGGTAAAGGCAATACCCTAATCATCCTCTCACCTCCCCCCCCCCATTCATGCCTTTAGGTTTGTTTTTTCCTTAAATGGTATTGAGACATTCTTAAAGACCTGGTTGCCTCAGGAAAGGTAGAACTGTTCATCTCCCTTCCATATTGCCTGGGTTCAAAGTAGCCACAAGGAGAGAGAAGAGTTCTCATACATTTATCTGGTGTATCTGAATGAGAATTTCACTTATCTGAATAAACTCAAGGAGTTTTTAATGCCTATCCTTGTTGAATATTCTTCTCCTGCTATGATCAACTAAATCTCTTTTTCTTAAATACTGAATGACCTATGAGCCATGAGTGTCAAATTTTGTTCTAGTATCAAACTTAAACTACTAGGGGACTGGCTTGAGTCAGCTCAAGCCCAGAACAATATCAATCTACATATGTCTCTGCAGCATCCTGGGAAGATTTTACCTAAAAATCCTAGAATTTTCCTGGGAAAATAACATTCAAGGCACAATTGTAGAAGTCTATAGAACTTAGACATGAAAGAGTCCTTAGAAATCACTTAGTCCAGCCTTTTCATTTTACAAGTGAGAAAACTCTGGCCCAGATAGGAGAGAGTATTCAAAAGTCACACAGCAAATAGTAGAAGACATAGGTGTGAGAATCTTTTTTGTTTGTTTGTTTGGTTGGTTTTTGGCGGGGCAATGGGGGTTAAGTGACTTGTGCAGGGTCACACAGCTACTAAGTGTCATGTCAGAGGCCAGATTTGAACTCAGGTACTCCTGAATCCAGGGCTGGTGCTTTATCCACTGCGCCACCTAGCTGCCCCTATAGGTGTGAGAATCTTATCGAAAAAGAAGCATGATAAAATGATTGAAATCCAACAAATCTAATCTTAATTTATTATTATTATTATACAGCCATGCTTTATTTGTTTGTTCATTCATTTATTCCTTCCTTCCTTCATTTATTTATTTGATTATTGATTGATTTTTGCGGGGCAATGAGGGTTAAGTGACTTGTCCAGAGTCACACAGCTAGCAAGCATCAAGTGTCTAAGGCCAAATTTGAACTCAGGTTCTCCTGAATCCAAGGCTAGTGCTTTACCCACTGTGCCACCTAACTGCCCCCAAACAGTTACATTTTAAACAAATTCTTAATCTTGTGTGTGTGTGTGTGTGTGTGTGTGTGTGTGTGTGTGTGTGTGTGAAGTGAATCCCTTTGGTAGCTTGGTGAACTCTATGGACACCATCTCAGAACAAAATATTTTCAAATGCACAAAACAGAATACATAGGATTCCAATGAAAAATAATTCTGCTCAAATTCAGTTGATCACATATACTTTTTAAAAAAAAGTTCATGGAGTGCAGGTTAAGAATTCCTGTGCTTTACACTAAAAGAAATACTTACATGGAAAATAAGTCACATGTCCCAGATTCCTCTGGCATTGACCAGTTACTTAAAATACTTCCTTTTTCCCCTCTAATAGTGAAAAGATAGCAAAAAGCAGAGCAGGACCTGGAATCCGGGATTTCTGACTCCAGCTCTTTCCTCTATTGCATTGCTGTATTTTTTATAAATTACATGGGTGTTATAAGCTCCACCAACATTTAAGCTTGAAGATAAAAAGATGAATAATTGTCTTATGAAATATCTTCACAGAAGAATCTGACATAGATGTGGGTAGCCCTTTCTATGAGATTATTCCAGCATGTCTCTTATACAAGCATAGAAATGACTTAAGGAGCATCCTGAATTTGGAAAGCAGAACCACAGTCAAAACCTTGAAAGTTTGTTGTTTTGCCATCTTTAATGGATGTTTAATACCATGCTAAATCATCATACGCCCCAGCTGCTTCCTTCAAGTTGGTTGAATGCCGATATTTTTTGTTGCTTATAAAGTCTTTGTTAATGTGAATATTGCAAAAATTATCCTAAATAAACAGGCTGTGTCATCAGTATTGAAAGGAAAGAATATATGGATTAGTGTATAATAGCATGGGTTAGAGAGAAAAATGAGTCACAAAAGTAGCTAGTTCAAAAGACTAAATAACTTAATCATTATCTGGATCTCTGACTTTGAAAGCCTCACTTTTCATACAGGATGCCTAGAATTTTAAAATGGTTATGTAAAGTCTCACTTCAGGACTGGGAATTATATGTTTAGACCATATCTATATTTTTCAAAGTCCAATACTGTGGACAAAGTATAGACTATTCCAGTGACTTCTATCATTGTTTTATATTTTTTGTCCCTAGCACCTAACACAGTGCTTGGGGCATTTTAGGCTCTTAATAAATACTTGTTCATTGATTGAATTCATTCTGAGGTATTGAAATTAATGGAATATAATGTAGAAAGTAGAAAAAAAATCCTTTTGGCTACTAAGTGTAGAAACAACTATCATATCTCCCAGAAAGGGGCACATAATAAAAAAGGGAACATTTAATTATTTATTTTTTTTCTTATTTGCCTTAAAGAATCTTCCAAGTTACCTGAGAGATGCATTTTAGGGACTTGAAAAACTGTACTTACATGGAACAGAAAAAAAGATGTGTCTACTTTCTGAGAAATTAGATTGCAGGGGAAATTACTATGATATAGAAGGCTAATTCTTATGAGAGAGAGAGAGAAAGAAAGAGAGAGAAGAAGATATTGAAATATAATTAATTTCCTAAGTTAATATTGCTAAGAATCATAGTAAATGAGTTTAGCCAGAATGAATTCACAGAATTAATTTGAAAAATGTCAGCTCAGATATTCTTAGCTTTTTTCCTTCACTGAATGTCAATATGTTAGTTATCAATGAATCATATATTGATAGAATCATGGATTTACAGCTACAAGGGATCTTAAGGGACATTGAGTCCAGGCCCCTTTTTTATGGATGAAATACCTGAAGTATTAAGTTTGACTTTTCCAGAATCACACAGGTAGTTAGTGTTTGAGGTGGATTTGAATTCTGATCTTCTTGGCTCAAAGTATGCTCAAATCATGCTTCCCTACCCTCTTTCTTCCTTCTCCGCAATACCCTGCTGCTCACACCAGAAACCATGTTCTGAAGGAACTTCCACCCTGGCATCCTCTCTTGATTGGAAACTGACTTTCCCTGAACATTTTCAGAAAGAACCCAGCCATGCTTTCCATCACCCCTTCCTTTCCACCAATCTCCTTCACAACCATCTTCCAACTAAACTTTCAACTCTTCCCATTAGTTCTGGACTCATGGATAGAAGCTCAACTGTACCTATTGTTCTTGGATGAGATATCCCAATGTACTCCCTTAGGGTCCCATTAATCATCCCTGTTACTTTTAGTGCCAAGTCCTAATCACCACTCCAGGAAAAACAAAAGTAGGCACAATACACTTATAAGTTTGATCTATAGTAATACTTTTAACATAATTTTCTTAAGTCTAGATAATCAACAAGTCAATAAATACCTAATTTGCAGAATTTGGGAATTTGGGGATTTAAATGCTTAATATTTTTAACAGAAAATTTAACAAATGGTTCTTACCAAAAGCTGACTCTAGTAAGCCTTGGTCTATTGTTTCCTCCATTCCAATATGTTTCTTGAAAAAGGGGAGGGCTATCTTTTTTTTTTTAATTTTTAACCCAAGTGCTTATCACAGTGCATGGCACATACTAAGAACTTGATAATAATTTTTTCACTCACTCACTCACCTACTTCATTCATTCATTCATTCATTCATTCATTCATTCATTCATTCATTCATTCATTCATATGGCTATTCCATCCTGTCTCCCCTTCAGTGAATGAGGTGTTTGTAAATGCTAATGAGTAGGGGATTCACTGCAACTAACTCTAAATAATTTCCAAAGCTAACCCCCTGGAAATAATATGATTGTGTTGCAAGACCTATGAGAAACAGAATTAAAACCAAAATATAAGGGGCAGCTAGGTGGTACAGTGGATAGAGCACCAGCCCTGGATTTAAGAGGACCTGAGTTCAAATCCAGCCTTAGATACTTAACACTTACTAGTTGTGTGACCTTGGGCAAGTCACTTAACCCCAATTGCCTCACAAAAAAAAAAAGCATAAGTTATTGATGACAATACAAATTTATTTCAGAAGGTTTATACAACTCCTATTTTTTATTACAAAGATTTAAAAAATTCTTGTCCTACAGGTTGATTACTGATGAATTTTTATTGCAGATATAATCTTCCACAGGTCAGTTTTGTTTAAGAGAACATCTTACTGTAAGAAGAAATAGGATCATTAAATGTAAATACTAACACCTTCTTGACTCTACCTGTCTAAGTTCCTCTCTTCTGTTCCTCCCTGTTTTGACATCAAAACTGCCTTGTTTTGTCAACTTTACAGGAGACAGATAAGGAAGGCAGGTATGTATTTGAGTAAGCAGTAAGTCTCAAGTTGTCTTGATATCTGCCAATAGCTGAACAGCCTTCTTTCATTTTTTAAAAGATTCTGAATTATTTTCACATGTACTTCTCCTGCTATCTAGCTTTATCAATGTAGACAAATGTAATGTTTCGTAGGAAATATAATCTGGATTGTTTGTGGATTTTTGTTGTTTTATTTTTTTAATGCTACATAATTCTCTATCATGCTTTCAGCCAATTCTATGATATCATATAAATTCTCTCAATCCTCAAATTTCAGACTGACTTCTATAGGACTCCTAATATTAAAGAGCCTGTCTATCACTACAAATTGGAAACAAAAACAAAATAGACTATCAAGTGCAATTTGTCTTTATGGAAATATATGAAGCTCTCAACATTGAATGAAGCAATTAATGAACAAGCATTTATTAGATGTTTATTATGTTCTAGGCAGTATGCTAAGGAAATAGAAATGTAAATTAATATTCCCCTTTTAAATACTCACTTAAATACTTTGTAAAAACCAATGGACAAAGTGTTTTTGTCTGTGACTTCACTAGTAGTAACCCAAACTGATTTAAGCTATCTCCGACACTGTGGACACAAGTCAAACCTTCTATGAGAGCTAAAAGATGGCTAAGATATTTTTCCTCCACCATTTTGCATGCTGGACAGTGAATGAGCTTAGAGTAAATAAGGTTTAGAGATATCCTGAAAGAAGCCTTTAAGAACAAAAGCAAGGATAACAGATATCCCTCAATACTTATAATATAATATGCTACAGTGGCATGTGAATTATGTGGGAAGAGCAAACATTTTGATATGGTTTCATTTTGTGACAATAGTGTTTCTGCTAATACTGCCTTGATTCAGGGCATGATACATTTTGACAAGTTTAATCCAGTTTTAGTGGGCTTGCCCACCTGTAGTTAGTTTTCTTTCATCTGAGTGATAAATTTTCTGCTATTCACACATATTTTATTACTCTTATATTGCATTTTTAATTCTATGGCTTTCAACAATGAATATTACTCAAAATGTAGTATGCAAAAATTGTAGTTTAAAAAGGGAAAACTTCAACTATTTTAGATAGCAATTACTGGAGCAACTATAAGTGTGGGGAAATGAAGCACTTCAAGGATCATTCAAGTCCACAATGAAACAGGATACATCAAGCACAAGATAAAGGGTAATCTAAAACAAAAACAAACAAAACAAAATTAATGAAACAAGAAATGGCAATATCTTAAAAAAAAAAAAAGAATCCTTAGAATACAAACAAAGCTATTTCAGAGGTACCTAGAAGCTGGATAGGTTGCCATTGATTCCCTTACAGTATATTATAAGCTTACTCAAGTGGAAAAACAGCAAAAAGTCAATAAAACCAAACAACTACAACAACTGCTAACTATTGCTCTGAGGAAAAAGGTTTGTGATGGGCAAGACAACAGAAATATGACTCAGCTAAGATGATGAGTTGACTAGGAGTAGAATGGTTCTGCTATAATATAAGTACCAAAGCAAGGATGAGAAAACATGCAAAAAAGGGAAATTTGAGGGAGGAAAAAAAGAGTACTTGCATTTTTTTTCCAGATCAATTCCACATAGAGAAATAATCAGAAACCTGTATAAATAAATACAGAAGGAGTATAGCCAGAAAAATCTGGCCCAGGAATATTACATAAAGCCAAGGATATGTGGTACCTACAATCATGTTATTTTGACTCTAGACTGAGGTTGGGAGTCTGAGGAGATCAGGTGGTGAAAGTAGCAATGAAATTGGGCCCCAGTTCATGCCCTAGAATTTTAAGCATATAGTTCTGAATCACCAAAGAGAACCTTGAAAAACACACAGCATTTTGTATTTAGAGGAAATGGTGGCTGAACCCTATTTAATTGAAATCAAGAACAACAACAACAACAACAAAAAGACTCATTATTCCTTCTATGAGTATACAGAGCCTACACGTTACAAAAAGTCCCAATTCAAAAAGACTTGGAAAAATGAGTAAAGAGAAGAAAACACCAATGATGAAAAAATATTATAGATCTAGTGATGCCCAGGACAACAACTCAGACAAAGTTAATACTTTTTAAAAATATATAATAAAAGCCTTAAACCAAAATTGTCCTTTGCCACAAAATAATTCCTGGGAGAAATGAAGCATGAAGTCCAGAAAAAATAACTAGAAATGAAATCAAATAGCAGAAGGAAATGGAAAGACAATTAAAAATTTAATATGAGTTGCAAAATCTTATTCCTTTAACAAGTATCCTTAAAAATTGGATGGCTCAAACATAAATCAGTGACTACGTAAGATAAGAAGAAATATCTGAGCATATTTAAATTGAAAAAAACAAACAAACAAAAAAGAAAATAAGTATTTACTACTCTAAAAGAACTGACCTGAAAAAAAAAATTGGTCATGTTGTTCAGTCATGTCCTTCATGATCCCATGGACCATACTGTCTATAAAGTTTTCTGAGCAAAGATACCGGAGTGTTTGCCATTTTCTTCTTCACTTGATTAAAGGAAACAGAGATTAAGTGACTTGCCCAGGGTCACACAGCTAGTGTCTGTGGTGTTTTAACTCAAGTCTTCTGACTCCAGACTACGCACTCTATCCACTGAGTCTTCTAGCTGCCTCCTAAAAAAGGGTCAAGGAGAGATTATATATGAATCAACAGAGTACTTAGAAACCATAACTCTTATTTTAAAGCTTGAATAATATAAATCAAGAAATCACACTGAAAATTGTACAGACATTAGAAAGAAAGGGAAATTAAAAAAAATAATCTACTGGTATTCCTATTTGGAAAAAAAAACAGACAACATGAAAACTCCCCAAAATAGCACACTCTAAATCCAGAGCTTCAACATCAAAGAGGAAAAACTTCAAATAATGAGAAAAAAAAATTTTAAGTACCAACTGGTCACAGTCAGGAATACTTAAAACTTGATCACTACTACTGTAAAGATGAGGAGATATTAGGATAAAACATTCTAAAAAGCAAAAAGTAAAAAAAAAAGATTATGAACGAAATATAGCAAATTTGGTAAAGTGGAACATAAATGGAATAACAGACAGTTAATGAATTACACAGAGGAATTCCAAGCATTCTTGATGAAAAATACCAGAGCCACATAAAAATCATGAAATGAAAATAGTGGGATCAAGAGAAACATATAAAAATAAATACAACTCAGTAATTTTAAAAACAGATAAACAATTTTCTAGTCTAATTGGAAAGAAAACCATTGTGTGGTATCACAAATTTTAGCAAGGAAAATTCACAAGTAAAGAAATAAAAGGAATTATTATAAATTATCCTGCCCAATTACTTAGGGTATGGCAAGAAAACTTAAAATTTAAATGACACAAATGAATGTTTATAAAATATAAAATAATCAGATTTATAAAACAAGAAATTAATCCTCTAAATAAACTAATTCCAGATAAAAGAAATGGAACAAGCCATAAAGTTACCTCTAGGGGAAAAAAAACTCAGGACTAGATTTTTTGGTTTTTTTTTTTGTTTTTGTTTAGGACCAGATTTTTCTATAAGTCAATTCTAGCAATCATTCAAAAAATAATTCCAATATTATATAAATTATAAAAATGAGAAAAGAAGGGATTGTACTAAAATCTTTCTATGATACATATACTGTCATGATATCTAAATCAGGAATGGACAAAAGAAAGAAAATAATAGCCCAATATCATCATGATTATTGACACAAAATAAATAAAGTAATAGCAGACAGGCTATGGTAAAAGATTATACATCAAGGGCAGGTTAGATTTGTACCAAGTATAGAGGAGTAGCAAATTGTTATGGATACTATTAACATAATATACCATATTAATAAGAAAAATAATAAAAATCACATTATTATATCAATATATTTAGGGGGAACGCTTTTGACAAAATACAACATGTATTTCTCTTCAAATAAAAAAAAATTACAGGACTAAAAAGTCTTCTCTTACTATGATAAATAACATCTATCTAAAACTGAAAGAAAAAGAAACAGAAGAGGGAAAGAGAAAGGAAAGGAAAGAAAGAAACAGAAGAGGGAAAAAGAGAGGAGAAGAGAAAATATATCTTTACCTAAGGAATATGAAGGAATGGATTTCATCAATACAGAGAGTTCAACGTAATTAACATGTATATTTTGTATATTCACACATACATATCCACACATATACATACACATACATATAAACATGTTGTCTCCTGGGATAAAATGTATATTCCATGAAAACAGGAACTATCTTATTTTTAAATTTGTATATCAAACACTTAGCAGAGTGTCTGGCACAGAGGATGCATATTGATTGATTACACTGGTCTTCCTCTCTACAGGTATGGCTGGGAACTATTAACTTTGGGGAAAGAATTGGGTAACTTGGTGTATATGTATGTGTCTACATTTGAATCTAGTGCTATCAGGATGCATATATGCATATGTACATATGAACATGTGCACACATGCATGTATATATGAAAACAAATATCTGTGGAGATATATGTATATTATAGATAAATGTATATTTAATTTCTAGATATCTTTTAGATAGGTATAGATAGGTAGCTGTCTTTTAAATAAATATAGATAAATATCTTAGATACATATAGATAGATATCTATGGTGATATCTATGTGTATCATATATATGTATATCATAAATACATATATACATATTTAGTAAAGAATGCTGTCCCATATTTTGTTTATTATTATTTATATCTCACCTAATTTCAAAAAAAGTAGTGTATAAAGCATTCCAGGAGGACTAGCATCTCTGATATGAAGGCTTGCTGACCCTTTTTCAAGGCTGCTCATCTACCTTTGGTGTCCACCTTTCATCCAACTTTCACTTGTAGCTCCAAAAAGCTGTAGCATATGGACCAGTCACACCCCAGTAAAACCATCTTGGCAGATAGGCTAAAGCAGGTTGAAGGTAACTAGCAGTCCTCAACCCCAAGCATGTAAAGACATTCTCCAGTAGAACGGGTAGATGGGAACAATTTGTTCCAATGTTCAAGAAGGCAACTGAAGAAGGTGATGTGGAATGCTTAGAGTTTGGTTAGATACTGAAGAATCCAAGGTTATCTATGCATCCTAGGCCATTGCCAATCATCTTAACTTTCCTCTTGCCACTGGACTTCAATGTACCTGTAAGAGAGAATGAGACTGGGGTAGCTAGGTGTTGCAGTGGATAAAGCACTGGCCTTGAATTCAGGAGTACTTGAGTTCAAATCCGGCCTCAGAAACTAGACACTTACTAGCTGTGTGACCCTGGGCGAGTCACTTAACCCCTATTGCCCCACAAAAAGAGAGAGAGAGAGAATGAGGCTGATATCTATGCAATTCTGCCTCACTTAAGCCCAATTTTTGCACATCATCACAAGGTGATATCATTTGTTCTCTTTAAAAACAAGGGACAAACAACAACTTTTAAAAAGTATTTAAGTAAACCTACATCAAACACAGTACAAAACAATTATTAAAAAGAAAAACAGCATATACCATTGAAAAGGAGCCAAGAATCTGATGTTACCAGACACCTGGGATAACTTAGTTATTATAGTTAACCATGGGATTTTATTGTTTCTTGGCAGCTAGGGCATGAAAGGAAATCCATGGAATTATAGAGCAGTCATTGCTCAATAAAAAAGAAAGCATAAAGTCCATCTGGGGGGGACAAACATTTCTCCTAACATTGAAAATGTTACATGTCTTTCCATATAACATAATGACCATGTTTTTGCCAAGGACATAGAGTTGTTCAAATAGTTTTTTTCTATTTACTCCATAAAATTGATGGTAATACATATTCAAAGTGACATTTCTATGGAGAATGGAGATAATATGGTCCAGGTATATCACTTTTGGAAAACTCATTAATATATGCATAACATTTAAAAAGCTTAGAGTAATTTGTGGCTAATATTTTCATTTAACTGTCGCTCTCTAATAGATTTCTCAAGGTAACAAATAAGCCTTTAGAATATATTAGATCGGGGGCAGCTAAGTGGTGCAGTGAATAAAGCACTGGCCTTGGATTCAGGAGGACCTGAGTTCAAATCCAGCCTCAGACACTTGACACTAGCTGTGTGACCCTGGGCAAGTCACTTAACCCTCATTGCCCTGAAAAAAAAATAGAATATATTAGATCATAGTGTATTCATGATTGAATTCTTTTGTGAAGTTCTGAAGTAGCCATTTGTTGTTGTTGTTGTTTCTTAAATATGTGCTTTAGGAATCAGATGTGAAGGAGGCAGAGTTGACATTCTGTTTTAAAAGATTTATGGATATAATTTGAATGGCTATCCACATTCTATTCTAATTCACGAGTCTCACATATTTCTTACTAATTCTGCCCAATTCTAACACAAAGTAGTGCAAAGTCTGGCATCCTTTCTTTACCATCTATGTCTACATTAAAAATGTAAATATTTAGAGATCAAGTAATTTCTTTCATCTCTTACTTTTTTATCTCGACTAAAATTTATTAGTGTATGGAGAAGAGGGAATTTCTAATCTTATGTCAGATAATTGCTAGTAATAAGGGACTATAATTAAGGCCCAGACATATAAAGTTAAAAGAAAAGACTCATTCTTAGTTTGGAGGCTTTTGTTGGGCAGCAACTTTAGCTGAGCATAGCAGCTTATAGTTTTTGGTTATGAATAAAAGATTGCTCTTATAATGGAAGAGAGCCTTTATAATCACTTAACCCTAGCAAGTAGGATCTAAGAAAGTCAGCAAGTAGATCTCAGAACTTCAAGTAGTATTCAATAGAATTTCCACAATCATGGATCCAGTGAACAAAATTTAGCAATGACCAAAAAACTAGAAGATTGCTGCCATGTCTGAGAGAGAACAAATGAAAGGCACAGCCTAGTGAGATGAAACAGGATCAGTGAGGATTAGATCCAATGTAATAACATTACCAGAGGATATCAATGGCCATAATAACAGAGACATGAAATGTCCCTTTTTACATATTCCCTTTATATTGGAAAGAATATGGTACATTGGAAGAGCCCTGGATTTGCAGGCAAAGGATCTGCATTTTGATACTATCTCTGATACTTGCTACTAGTGTAAACTTGGGCAATTATTTTTTTGTTTTAATAAACATTTTTATTTAAAGTTTTAAGTTCTAAATTACATCTCTTCTTCCCTCCCTTCCCTCTTTTCTCCTTGAGGTGATAAGTATTGAGATATATGTTATACATGTGCAATTATGTAAAACATTACCATATTATTCATTTTGTATAAGAAAATTCAAATAAAAGGGAAAAATGAAAGAAATAAAGTGAAAAAATAATATGCTTCAGCCTGTGTTCAATCAATATCTGTTCTTTCTTTGGAGGTAGATAGTATACTTCATCATTAGTCCTTTGTGATTGTTTTGGATCTTTGTATTGATGAGAATAGTTAAGTCATTCACAGTTCTTGCTGTATGGAGAATTGATTTAATCTCTTTAAGCCTCAGTTTCCTCATCTACAAAATGTCCTTTAAGTTCCACTATACTTCTAAATATGTGATTCTTATTGTGAGAACCTATATTTGCCTCTCTACATGTACCCCATGTATGTATACACTCTTCTTGATGATACATAAATTTGCAGGAGAACATTTATTGAGTTTATGGGGGAAATATTTTACTGATACTTTTCTTAGAAGCAAATTGCATTAAATGTTTTTTCTTTGAACTGATTATTTTCTCTACCTGACAATTTGGGGGAAGCTAGGTGGTAAAGTGTATAGAGAATTAGGCCCAGAGTCAGGAAAATCTGAGTTCCAATCTGGTTTCAGATGCTTAGTTAAGTGACCCTGGATAATTTATTTAATCCTGTTTGCCTCAGTTTCTTCATCTATAAAATTTTCTGGAGAAGGAAATGGCAAACCCCACTAGTATATTTGCCAAAAAAAACAAAAAACATGAAAATGGAATCATGAAGAGTCAGACACAATTGAAATAACTGAACAATAACAACAAAACCTGACAATTTAAAGAAACCTATTGGCAGAGGCTTGTGAAATATGGTTTTGAGTGGATATAGAACCACTCAATGCCTTGAATCTGGAGCAGTGCTTCTGGTTGCCCTACACATGAAAGGTATGCTAACGAGGCTATATTTATATCACTTTAATTTGAAAATATCAAGCCAGAAAAGGAAATTGGATAGTAGAGGCAAAAAGAGAAGCCAGAAATCACCCGAAAGAAAGCATGAGTGTAGCTCTATTTCTCTATATAAGAATTAAAAAACAAAAACAAAAACAAAAACCTAGGATCATTGTAACCATATATTTTAAGTAGGAAGATTATTTGAAAATTAATTAGATATTTCTAATATTGAAACAATTTTGGCAAGTGTTTCCACAGAGAGTCAATGAAAAGACTCACTGGGCAATATCCATGGGACTTGGAGTAAGAAACTACATTAGATGCAAGGTATTCCAATTCTTTCATTTAGAGATGTGGGAAGTAAAGCCCAGATTTGCCAAAAGTCGGAGCTAACTAATGTCAAAAACTGATCCTAATAAAGGTAACATGCTATGGATGCCTCTGAAAAGTACAACTTTCTGACTGGTACTCAAGGCTGTCCAATTACATGGATATTTTCAAAGCTGGTTCGGATTTTTTGGTTTATTGGGTTTTTGGTGAGGCAATTGGGGTTAAGTGACTTGCCTAAGGTCACACAGCTAGTAAATTTCAAGTGTCTGAGGCCAGATTTGAACTCAGGTCCTCCTGACTCCAGGGCCGATGCTCTATCCACTATACCACCTAGCTGCCCCTTAAAGCTGGGTGGTTTTTTTTAAGGTAGAAAAGAGAGAGAAAAACCTCTTTATTGTGGCATAATACCAACTTCAGAGATTTGGTATTCCTTAATGGTGTTCCCTGTGTTGGTATGTATTTATATTGAGTACAAAAAATATCAAAGTGTTTAGCAATGATTACAGTGTCACAAGGCCAGCAATAGCAGTGTCCTTAATAATACTCTTGGAACTATTCCTTATATTCTTAAGCATGACTATGTCAGAGATCACAAAACCCTAACAATTGACTACATGTGAATCAGTAGCAGATTGTTGTCTTGAATAGTAATGATGTTAGTGCAATACTTAGCAAGGAATATCATCCCTTTCATTATATTAATGTTCGTCATATACTTACAAGAAGTTTGTGACCCCTTTTGTGCTCCATAATATGATGGACATCAAATATTTAAAGTGTTAAAGATAAGAGCTATGAATATGATTGAAATATCAAAAATCACACTTGAGAGCAAAGGTTAAAGGAACTGACGTTACATAACCTGGAGAAGAGGTGCTTTTGAGGTGTTCATTCACCCCCCCTCCCAGATAAGACAGACTGTTAAATAGAGTGTAGAGACAAGTTATTCACAATCAATGTTAGATCCAAACAAAAGGTTTAAAGTATAACCCAAGAGATTGAGATATGAGCAAGACTATGCCACTGGTGAGTGTGGTTAAACATTGGAATAAATTAACTAGGTAGCCTGTGAATAAAGCTCTGAAGGTCTTTAAAAATTCTTAAAGTTTTTATCAGTACAGGATGAATTACAAATGGAATGTCCTGAGAGCAGGAGGGATGGCCCAGATAACTTTCGGAAGCTTTCTATTACCTTTTGTTTATCCTTTTAGCTCCTGGTTTAGAAAGCAGTCTCAAACCACAGCTGAGCAAATTTTGTTACCTTCCAATTTCTATCTTTTTATTTTAACACTTGATGACAGGGAATGGCTCAAAATCGCATATTAAGGAATCACCTAAGCTCAGCTCCACCCAACCTCAACCTTTTATGCCTTCAAATCAATTAGAAAAGTCGATTACAATGTGTTAAATTAAAAAACAACAACAACAACAACAACAAAGAGTAGAAGTGACACAAGTTAGCATTCTGAAAGAGAAATTACAAAAAAAGAAAAATATCAACTCATGACCAAAAATTTGATAGTTGTCTCACAAATGATAGATGAGAGAGAGAGAGAATTAAAAGAAAAAAAATCATACACTACATGTTTTGCACTGTACTAAGTGCTAAATGAAATCAGAGAGAGAGAGAGAGTTTCTACCCTAAAGGAATTTATATTCTAATAGGGGAAGGTCATATATAAAAAGGAACAAGAATTGTAGAGAAGGTGGCAAGACTGCTTGCAAGGAAGTATAAAAGTCTCAAGAGTGATGCATAGAGCCAGGAGTGAGGTTATACATAGCCTGGGCATCTCATGCAATGGCAATCAAAGCCAAGAATTCACCAATCAGAAAAAAAGGACCTCAAGGTTATAAAGCCACTAGTCAGGTGGTGGAAAAATTAAATGGAGAAATACTAGAAACTTTACCAATAAGTTCATTGAAAAGTAAGGATGCCCTCTTCTCCCATTATCACATGACATGATTCTAGAAAGGCTAGTGATAGTGATAAAACAAGCAATATGAAGGCATAAATATTGGAAAAAAAGAGACTAAATTATTCTTATTTCTAGACGATGAGATGCTTAGAATAACTCAGAGAAATAGCAAAGAAACTAATTGAACAAAATCCAGACAAAAATAATAGACAGGTAAATCCCTTTAGTAATAACCATAAAATAATGTGAGATCAATTTACCAAAACACCTTAAAGATATTTAAATTAAATGAGACAATTTTCTTTACAAAAAAAATTAGAATAACAAATAATCATACAGATAGCCATTAGTAATTGTTAGGTCATCTTAATATGATGAAAATGATAATATTGACCAAGTTATATTTAGTCCTTTACCTAGCAAACTACCATGGGGACATCATATAGAACTTTGCAAAATAATAACAGTCATTTCTAAGATCAAAAGATTTAGGCTATCAGAGGAAATAATGAAAAAAAAAAGCAGGAATAAAACATTTCTGTATTTTATGTTATAAAGCACTAATCAACAAAATGATTTGGTAAAGCTGAGTGTTGTGGCACATTCTTGGAGAGGTTGAGGCTGGTTGATTTCTTGTTTGGGACAAGCACACTAAGTCCAAACAGAGTGGTGAAGCCCCCATGGCAGCAAAGAAGGCCAACAGTCTGTCTAACAAAACAAGAACAAAACAAAACATGATTCAGGTCAAAGCTTTTGTGAAGGTCAGCAGAGGGCTTGGGTCTGTGAATGATCCCTTTGCTTCTAGCCTTAATGAGAAAGGGCAACTTAGTCTTTGAAAGAAGAAAAAAATAAGCCCTAGAAAATAGAAAGGAGAACAGGTAAGGAAGAATGAGAAAGACTCAAGCTCAGTGACCCATTTTTTGATAAAGCTGTGAAAATATATTACTTGGAAGAGCATCCTGTTTGATAAGAACAGTGAAGAAACCTGGAAAGTAATTTGGCATGAATTACCTTTAGATGAACATTTTACATCATAAATCACAATAAAGCCAAAATGGATACACGTCCTGAGTATTTGAGTTCATAACATAAGAATATCAGAAGAGAATGGCATCAGGTATTTTTCACAGATGTGACTAGGAAAAGAATTCTTAAATAATGAAGGAATAAAAAATCTTGGAGGATAAAATACATAATTCTTATATAAAATTGAAAAGCCTTTGCATAAAAATTTTGCAACTGGGAAATTGTCAATTGGGGAAATTTTCTATATCAAATCTCTCTGATAAAAAGTCCAATATCCAAGAGATCAGATATGTGGGGAACATAAATATATAAGATCAAGATCTATTTTTCAATGACTAAGTGTTCTAAGGTCATGAACAAACAGTACCCATAAAAAGAATTATAAATGATTAATAACCATATTAATGATTGCTCCAAATAACTTATAACAAGAGAAATCTTAATTAAAACAACTAAAATTTCACCTTACAATCAGCATATAGGCAAAATTGACCAAAAAAGTAAATGCTCAACATTAGAGAAGTAGTTGGAAGATAGGCAAACAAATATATTGTTGATGGATCTATTAATTTGTGTGGAAAGTTATTTGGAATTATGATTTAAAGATGACTAAATTGTCCATATTCTTTTTTTCTACAGGGCAATGAGGGTTAAGTGAGTTGCCCAGGGTCACACAGCTAGTAAGTGTCAAATGTCTGAGGCCAGATTTGAACTCAGGTCCTCCTGAATCCAGGGCCAGTGCTTTATCCACTGTGCTGCCCAGCTGCCCCAATTGTCCATATTCTTGAACTTAGGGTTATGCTCCCTAAAGTGGGTCAAAGACAGAACAAAAGTAACCAAACACATTAAAACAGCATTTTTTGTGGGAATTGGAAATAACATAGATGTCCATCAAATGGAGAATAGCCAAACAAATTTTGTTATATAAATGGAATGGGATATTATTGCACCACAAGAAATTAGTATGACTAATTCAAAGAAACATAGGACTAATGATTTGATATAAAGTAAAGGAAGAGCCACCTGGAATGCAATATATATAATGGTTAAAATGGACTCAAATTGAAAACAGTATAATTATAAATTACCAAGGTTGACACCAGAAAAGACCTAAGAAATACATAGTTCACTCATTCAATGCTAAGGTGGGGGTACTATAGGTGTGTAGTATTGCTTATACTTGCAGATGAAGATGATATTGGTTTTGTTGAACTGCTTTTCCCTCCTATTTGGAAATTAGCTTCATATACCACCAAAAGGGATTAAAATCAGAAACATAGTAGGCATAAGAATTTCCGGCAGAAAAGGATTTTAATTTAAAATTTTATCATGTTTAATGATAGACCCCTTGGGAATGTGATAATAGTAGACAGTTAAACAAAGAGTATTAAAAATATCTTTTAATGGGTGTTCTCCATTTTGTTATAGATACTCTAACACCCAGGCACACAGCACCCTAATCATCCCTCCCCAGCCCCATTGGTGCAGGGAGAGGAAGAAGGTGCTTTTTAGCAATCAGATGATAACTATTCAGGAATACAATGTTTCAGTAGAAATCCATAGACAACAGGTGTTATCTCTCTGGACCTTAGAATTAAGATCCACTGGAGTATGAAGGTCAGTGGAAAGTCAGCACAGTGCTTGGTGCCTATTATAATTACATGACATGTGAACCTACATTCTAAATCTAGCAGGAAATGCATTATTACTCCCTCTGGGTTTCCAATTCATAAATAACAGTATGTTCATTTTTAAAACCCTTAGAATTGCTACATTTAAAATAGTCAAGCAGTTTAAATGCCACGTTTAAATATGTTTTTCTTCATATTAGTCAGAAAATGATGTTTTTGATATTTTTTGGCTTTGTTTTGTTCTTTTGTTTGTTTTTGTTTTTTGTAAAGAAAGATAAGTTGGTGTGAAACATAAGTTTGACACAAATTCAAATTTTAAGACTTGGATTCATATTTTTATCAAAAACTACACAAGAAAATGATCACAGGATCAGTTCATTAGCCAAATGAAATAATCACAAATTAAAAATGATTTCAAATTGTATATCATCTTCTAATATGTTTGTTCCATGAAGCAGAAGCAGGCTGATTACACAGCATCCATATATCCATTGCTTGAAATTTCAAACTTGCAGATCCCCTCTATGGCAATTATTACAAATCAAAATGGAAAAACAGTAAGGACCTGGAGATACATAATCAATCTTTCTATAATCTTGTAAACTCTCACATATAGTGTTTATTGGGCAAAGCAAAAGAAACAAATAATCTCAAATGAACCAAAATTTGTATATTTCTTTTTTTTCTTTGGGTGGGGCAATGAGGGTTAAGTGGCTTTCCCAGGGTCACACAGATAGTATGTCTCAAGTCACTGAGGTCAAATTTGAACTCAGGTCCTCCTGAATCCAGGGCCAGTGCTTTATCCACTGCAACACCTAGCTGCCCCCAATATGTATGCTTCTCAAAAAGAAAAGTGGGTTAGATAATTTGACTAATGTAATGCAGAGCACCATCCGAACTTTAAAAACATATTTTTAATCTTATGATTCAAGCTAAAATAATGGGGCATCGCATTTCAATACAGATAATTTGTTTCCAATTGTATTCAGGGCCACTGAGGGAAAAAAGTTCAAGATTTCAAGATTAAAAATTTTGTTAGACTATTAATTGAAGTAAAACTTGGACTCACTGATCATTCTAGGCACTAACACAATGAGATATTATAAAGGGAAGTTATCAAAAATTTTAATGCAACATAAAAAGAGTACTTCCATTTACATTTTCTAACATATATAAAATGTTATCCCAATTACACTTTTATAGTTATGACCATCCCAAAATATGGTCTTTGGGAAAATGTGATGATGTTTCACTGATTTTCAATAAAACTTTTGTTCTCTTTTTCTTCTCTCTGTCTTTCTCTGTCTTTCTATCTCTCTGTCTGTCTGTATGTGTGTATCTGTCAGTCAGTCTTCCTCTCTTCAGTGAGGGTAAGGTAAATAGGACCTATCTTTGTACTTTCAGGGGATATACACAAGAAGCTGCTGATTAGCATCTCTGCCTGAGTGGATAGTGAAAGAGACCAAGAAAAATAATATCCCAGAAAATGAATAACACAAATATTCTCAGAATAATACTATATAAATACATTTGCTATAAGTCACATAAAAGATTCATGGTACACACCATACAGGTCAAATTACCTTTAAATATTCAATTTCTTTTCAGTAGTAGAAATTTCCAGACATTCTGTGTTTAAAAGCAAAATAAATTTACCCTATGCTTTATTATCTGCTGATAAATTTGACTTCTGATTTAAGCAGCTCCTTTAGGTTAGAGGTGGCTTTATTTCCCCCCAAATAAGCATGTTTTAAATTTATTTTCTTTTTAAAATGTTCACATGTTAGGCTATCTTTAAATCACCAGTTCTTGAAATGGCTACTATTATTGTTGTTGTTATTATTATTATATTTAGATGAAAGTTTCCATAGCTTTAATTCCAACAGATTGAATTTTGTTAATATTGTTTTAATATTCATACTGTTATGAATCATTATTATGAAGTCACAAAATCACCCATTTCTACAGAAAACATTTTCTAACAATATGATTGTTTGAAGTTTTTAAACACTCAGATCTTTTTTTTTTCTGATCTGTTAAATTAACATAATAACACTTGCATTATCTAACTCACAAGATGGTTTTGAATATACATTTTGGACATTCTGAAGTATTATGTGAAGGCATTATTATTATTATCAGTGATAATATTTTAAACTTTCATTGTATTATTTATAAGGTAAGTAGAATATTGTCAGACCCTGGAACAAGGATCACCAGGTAGACCTCTGATAATGAGATGTGACTGAGCATAGTCATTGAGGATGTGTGTGGCTGAATCCAGGGCATATCATCACTTGTATTCCCTTTGTAGATGTTCTATCTTTATCCAAACTAGGGGAGAGCAACCAATTTCAGTTATCCAGGGATCACACATATATCATATGGGCTCCTGGCAGCATCCCCAATAGGGTCAATGGAGAAATTGGATGACTGATGTGAGAAAGTCCTAGAGATGGGAAGGGGATGTGGTCAAGGGTACAATCGTAACAAGGGACAGAGATGCCTTCTTACACAAGAGGAAAAGAGGGAGAATAGATAAAACTTGAGACTTTTTCAAAGCTTGGAAAGGTAACTTGAGGCAACTTATTCTGGATAGCCTTGATCTTGTCAGCAAAGAATAGGTGAAAAGATCTATTATGGTTATGACACAAGTATAGTTCGGAGATTAGGGAGATAAGAAAAGTTACTATAGAAAATCAGACAAGGAAACAGTAAGTGTTAAACCAGAAAACTAACCAATATCCTTATTGGTCTAACAGAGTTATGCAATATTAAGGAGTCCAAACATCACTTTATGATAAGGTCCTTATAGTACTTTAGTACCCCTTAGGGTATTGCAACATGCTCAGCTAGTCTTAGAGTAAAGTGTATGGTAGCTTAGGGGGAGAGGTGGGTCCTGCTTCCAGGCATGTACAGTGAAGAGTTCCTTTCCCACCCTCATTTCAGAGTATGAACAGATATCCTTTGACTGATTCCAATCAGCTATCATGACTCAGACATTCATATTAGCTATACCCTGGTAAATAAGTAACAACTAGTTCTGTGTCAGAGAAAATGTACACTCAAAATATTTTACTTTTAAACTGCATTATTAACAGTTTCTCCATACTTTGTAAAATATAAACAACCAACCAGAAAATAAATCAAGCCCTGATTTGTACCATTAGCTGATTTCCAAAATGTAGCTGCACCTGCTAAGACAAACCCAGAAACTATATGTTAGATGTTTTCTTTTTTCTTTTTCTTTTGGGGCAATGAGGTTTATGTGACTTGCCCAGGGTCACACAGCTAGTAAATGTCAAGTGTCTGAGGTCAGATTTGAACTCAGGTCCTCCTGAATCCAGCTCCAGTGCTTTATCTACTGAACCACCTAGCTACCCCACCCAGAAACTGTATGACCAGAACTACAAAACACTTTTCACATAAAAAAAGTCAGATCTAAACAATTGGAAAAATATTAATTGCGCATGGGTTGGCTGAGCCAATATAATAAAAATGACAATCCCACCTAAGTTAATTTATTTATTTAGTGCTATACCAATCAAACTTTCAAAAATATTTTATAAATCTAGAAGAAATAATAATAAAATTCATATAAAGAAACAAAAGTTCAAGGATATAATGGGAATCAATGAAAAAAATACAAAAGAAGGTGATCTAGCAGTACCAGATCTCAAACAGTATTATAAAGCAGTAATAATAAAAAAAACAATCTGGTACTGGTTAAGAAATAGAGAGGTGGATCAGTATAATGGAATAGGTAGAAATTACACTATAGTAAGTGACTATAGTAATCTAGTATATGATAAACCCAAAGATCTAAACTTTTGGAACAAAAATTCATTATTTGACAAGAATTGCTGGGGAAACTGGAAAACAGTATGGCAGAAACTAGGTTTAGACCAACATCTCACACTGTATACAAAAATAAGGTCACAATAGGTAAATGATTTACACATAAAGGATGATACCATAAGCAAATTAAGAGAGTAGGGAATCATTTATCTGTCAGATTTATGGGCAGAAGAAGAATTTAGAACCAAAGAAGATAAAGTAAAACAAAATGTAAAATAGATCATTTTGGTTATATAAAATTAATAAGTTTTTGCACAAGGTATAGTTGCAAACACTGTTTTTTTAAATAATCAGTTCAAGATGGCTAAATCACACCCCTATAGTCATACCTTGTTGATGAGTATATTTTAATTGACTGCCAAATTGGAACTTTGAGAATATGCTAATAAAATGACCTATTCAGATCACTGAGCACTGCCTCAGGCTTCTACTCTGGTTGGCTTTGAAGTGCAACTCTTTGTCTAGTGAATTCCAGTATTGAAAGGTAGCTATCATTTTCCTTTTCCTGAGTTAAAAAAAAAGCAGCAGGCTACTGAGACAGTTACATGCCCCAGCACAATTTGAGAAGGGTGAAAAGGGAAAATCACCTGCAGATAAAGAGACCACTAGAAAGGAAGAACTCACTCAGTGATTATTGGATTGTAGGGAAGTAGAGGTGAAAATGGCAAAAAGCTAATTAACAGCCCTAACTAATGAGCTAGTCCTATCTAATGAACTAGAATGGGGAGCCTACATCCATTATGGAGAAATCAAGTTCCCCATGTGAACCTGGGCAAACTTCAAGTACAGGTAAAGGTCAGAGAAAAGTATCATAAAGCATTGGCTGAGCAATACCTGGCTAGCTGCTATGCTGGATTAGTAAACTTTTTTTTTTTATCACCACAATATCTCTTGTATTTGTTTCCTCCCCTCAATGCAGTTCAGGTCCTTATCACCTCTCACCTGGACTATTGCAACAAAATCCTAATTGACCCCCTTGCCCAAAGCCTTTTCCCCACTCCAACTCAGGGGATGTCAATGTAATTTTTTTAAAGGGCAGATCTGACAACATTGCTAACATACCCAACAATCTCTAATGGCTCCTTATTGCCTCTATGAAAAGATATAAGATCCCTGTTTGCCTTTTAAATTCCTTAACAACCTGCCCTCAACCAGCACTTGAAATGTAATTATTCATTAATCCCCTTCCTTTACCTACAGTTTAGCCAAACAGACTTTATATACAGTATTTCTGTCTCTATACCTTTGCATTGGCTGTTCCCTATGCCTAAAATGAAAATTTTCCTCATATTTGTCCCCCAGAAACCATGGTTATCTTCAAAACTCTCTTGTACAGTCATTTTTCACTCATGTTCAACTCTTAATGACACCATTTGAGATTTTATTGTCAGATAATGGATTCATTTACCATTTCCTTCTCTAGATCATTTTACAGAAGATTAAACTAAGGCAAACAGGGTGAAGTGACATTCCCAGGGTCATCTACCTGGTAAGTGTCTGTGATCATCTTAGAACTCAGGAAGATGAGTGTTACTAACTCTACTCCGAGCATTATATCCACTGTACCACCAAATCAAATTCTCTTACATGAAGCTATTCCTCAACTCTCAGTTGCTAGTACTCTCCATGCCAAAGATACTTTGCATTAATTTTGTCTATCTTTTGTGTACATTTATATAGAAAGTATATTCTGGGCTAATGATTCCAGAGTTAAGTTGGTACATCTCACCTTTCTGATTCTAGGTATACTCTGAAGAGTTCTGAGTTACTGTCCTCCAATTCCATTGGATCAAGCTCCTAATGGTTGTGTTCCTCCTTCTAGTCACTAAAGCTCTAGTTTCATTTAACCACTTAACATCAGTTTTTAGAAAAAAATATTTGCTTCAAAAATATAGCAAGAAAAAAAGCACAACCATTTTCCCTCTACCTTGGCAGCACTTCTTTTTCATGTACTACCTTGTTTCTGAAGAAAACACGCTTTGACTAAGCATAGTTTCCACATAGCATTGGCCCCATCAATTTCATCTCCAAATGCAGCATTATTCCCAAATGAGTCCTATTCTCCGTTCCCACTAACCTGGGTCTGAATGGCGCTCCTAAAGAAC
Organism: Dromiciops gliroides; assembly: GCF_019393635.1. NCBI lineage: Eukaryota > Metazoa > Chordata > Mammalia > Microbiotheria > Microbiotheriidae > Dromiciops > Dromiciops gliroides. Next base: position 131,976,583 of record NC_057862.1, read on the forward strand.
ACTTCTTACTACACAGGCAACAGTATTGGTAGGGCTACAAAATCTAGCATAGGCTCAGACTCACAGAATCCCAGTCTTTTGGTGGCTCTCTGAGGCTTGCTTTCCTAGTCTTTAAAACAAACAAGATCAGAAACTTTAGATTAATTTCCTTCACCTAAAAATGGAAAAGAACAAACAATAAATCAAGATGACCTAAGTAAACCTCAGAAGGGAAAAGATCCATGGTCTTTCCCCTTGTCTCTCACCTGACACCGTGAGTAAAGGAGTAAAACCAAACAGAGCAGCCAATAAGAATGGAAAACCAAGCCTCTGGTTGGCTAGTCCTTTTTGAAGGCAATCATAATTCCAGTTACGTAGACAGTCAACAGACACTGTCATACACCACATGGTTAACAGAAACAAACTAATGACAGAATGTCTACTCATGCTCCAAGATCTCTCCAAGGCACTCAAATTTTATTTCATCACCAGTCTCCCAGAAGCAAACTAGTTACATAACTCATACCCAGGATGTTCTCATCTTGATAAGACCTGACAGAATTTGTACTCTTTTGACATAGTTTTTGAGATACCTAAGTCATCTCTATAAATGAAGAAATTTTTTAAAAACCCATTCATCATATGCTTACTATTTATCAAACATTGCAGTAAGTGCTAGGATATAACTACAATAGCAAAGGAAGTTCCTGCCATCCAAAGCACTAATGGGAGACACAATACGCAAAGAGGATTGGTGGCCAGGGAAAGTAACTGATCCTCAAAGTAACAGGCATGGTGAGTGGAAGCCATAAGGGAGAGGCACATCCCTTTCATGGACAAAGATGGAGTTTATTTGATCATGGTCCCAAAACAGACAAAAATGAAATGGTCTTGGGACAGCTAGATGGCACAGTGGATAGAGCACCGGCCCTGGAGTCAGGAGTACCTCAGTTCAAATCCGGCCTCAGACACTTAACACTTACTAGCTGTGTGACCCTGGGCATGTCACTTAACCCCAATTGCCCCACAAAAAAAATGGTCTTACCCTCAAGAAGCTTATATTCTTTTAAGAAAGATAACACATTCATATTTACAGCAATTTTGGTACTGGGACTTGCCTCCCACTGGTCCAGAACCCCTACATGTATCAGACATCAGGAAATGCAAAGTGATTCAAGTGATGACTAATTCCAGCCTAGGGCTGTCTGATTGAATTTAGGGAACTGAGTTTATTCACAACATATCCACCCATACCCAACCCAACTCCTTATAACTTTGGATTTTAAGAAATTAAAGATGCAATTCATTGTCCTACTGAGTGAAAGCAAAACTTTAGCAGGCAATTAAGTTACTTATAGATACCTTTTCATTCAACTTATTCAATTTACTTAATATCCGTTGTGTGTTTTTTCCTAGGTACAAAATCAAGTCTTTTTTCCAAATCATTTTCAAATGACATAAACAATAAGATGAAACCTAGTGATGTCATTTTCTTTTTATTCATCATGTATTTTTTTTAGATAAATGTGAAAAAGATTTTAAAAATCAAATAGTCAAAAAATCAATGAAGGAAATTTCTTTATGGAGACCCTGACTTTTGACAACTTAGATCATTTATTTTTCCATTCAAAGTCCTACCAAGAAACCTTATTGCTGACTTACTGTACCCAAGTTATTTTATTGTTACACCCTCATCTTCTGCTCTAAGACTTGATGTTGTACGAATTTTTTCCAGTCATGGCCATGGCTACAATATCAGTTTTAACTTCAGACATGCATTTTTACTATCTGGCTTTATAGAAACAAACCCATTTTTTACATGCTAGAATTTGTAATGCAGGAAACAGGCACACTCAGTGTTTACTGAGCTTCCATTTTTAACCTGACTTTTTTCTTTTACCATTCTATCTGGGGCCCCTTTAGCTGGGTGGGCTTTTTCCTCCTGGTTTGTGCTTTATCTCTTTGTAAAGTTGAATGATTAGGAATAGAAGTTACTGAGTAAACAGGGTAGAAGTCTCAATAACGGATCTTTTGTTCATATACATTTCACTGTCTTCAGTTTGAAAAGTCAGGGAATGGCTATCATCTTCACACTAATAATATCCCTCAGTAAATGATAAAGTCAAGTCCAAAGTAAACCTAGACGTTTTATCAGCATGTCAAAACTATCCCCTTACAGCTCTGTACTTGCCAACTGTGCATCCTTTTCCTCCACAAAGACTCCCTACACATTAAAAGGCACTTACGAAAGTTGGTGTTTGTTTGCCGGAGTAAAGCTTGCCCTCTCGTTGCCAGTCACCCCAGTTGTCATTCTGATCAGAGGAAGAAAAGTATTCTTTACAGTTAGACTCTATCCTTGGTGATCACTTGACTCGAGTCTGGGGGAGAATTGGCGTTTCCTGCCAAGTTACTCTTTAATTTTCCTCTCATTAACATTAACTGATGGGCATATTTTTGATTTTGAAAAAAAAAAGTGTATTTCTCTTAGGTAATGTGGATAATGCTGGTCCCCTAGTTATCTTCCAACCCTGTTGTCACAGAAGATGAATCAAAAAGGATTTGCCTACCTAGATAATCTTAACAGATGGCCTTTCTTTATTTAGAAGAAAGGTAAACATCTCTCTACCTTCCTCTCTAATCCCAAATTCAACAACCTATGGAAATGGAAAAGGGGCCTCTCTGTCCCCATTGGTTGGTAGCCAAATATTAGCAAAATAGATGCAGGCATTAGACTAGCAGAAAGAAGTGAAATATTTAGAAAAATCCATGTTCATTTTTATTTTAAATGATATGGTTCCTAATTTTGAGTTGTTTTTTTTTTCTAAGACTTTTCTGCCTTTGGCATTCCTAAGTGAAATACTACTATTCTCAGTGATGACTTATCTTTACCCACATAAGGCACTGGGAACATTTTTCATTTCCTCTTTCATTTGTAACTTGCCACAATGCTTCTAGAGAATGTGTGTATGTGTGTGTGTGTGTGGGGGGAGGATTGGGTGCTCATATGTATACGTATGTATCTGTGTATGCATGTGCATGTTTCAAGAGAGAAGCAGCCAAGATCTGTTTACAGTGAAGAAATTGTGTCATGTTACAGGTTTTACTGGATTTCTCATAATAACAAACACAAATTTTCCTTGGATTGGATGACTTAGGGAATATGTAATAGAAGTTGTAGCCTTTTATAATAACCAACCCCTGCCCCTCCCTGGGGGAGGGATAGGTGGGGAACCTTTCAAAGTTGATAGTGACTAAAGAGTATATAGCACTATTCCTGTGTTGGTCAGGTTCCAACCACAGCATGCTCTGAAATGATCTGTCATGACCATCAAACCTGTGAGAAAGAAAGGGATTTGAGAAAGAAAACTCACATTGCCCCCTATGGGCTATAGGACATGTCGCCAAGTAGCAGCTGGCGAATTCTTGGCAGCTCTTGGGGAAACAGATGCTTCTTGGGGATCACTACCTACACATCACATACTGCCTCTACCAATCCCTTCTATTGTTTGATCCCATAAGGATCACCAACTTATGGGCACATGGAATGACCTTTTCTAGCCATATAAAATAAGGATAGTTTCCTCATTGCCAAAGGAAGAAATAAAGAACAAGAACCACCCCCACCCCCAAAATGGTAAAGATAGTTCCATTCAGGGAGAGTACTGTATAACTTGGACAATCATTATCCTCATTGAATTATTATTGGTGGGAGCAACTAGGTGGCACAGTGGATTAAGCACAGGTCCTAGATTCAGGAGTACCTGAGTTCAAATCCGGCCTCAGATTCTTGACACTTACTAGCTGTGTGACTCTGGGGAAGTCACTTAACCCCCATTGCCCTGCCAAAAAAAAGAATTATTATTGGTATAGGTCAACCACTTTTATTAGTACGGAATTTAGCACCATTCACAAATACCATTCTTCCTGATTTAGTAAAGATCTGCATTTTTTAAATAGTGAACTTTTGTTAGTAAGATACAGGCTTACCTTTAAAATTGATTTAAATAAATATAATTGGCAGATTACTTTTTTCAAACATAACTTTCCTATGGAAAAATTATTTTTAAAGGTTTTGTTTTGGTTTTATTTTAGAAATAACTTATTTTATATAGTACCATAAATTAGATAACTGTCATCTAATTGTAAGTGATTTGGACTCAGAGAAATAGAAAGATTAGCAGACCACAGTGCTATCTAAAATGACATCATTAGCTCCTAGAGGACAAAAATCTGTGTCTTCTATTTCTTTGTTATCTCCCCCCAAAGTAAGTATTATATTTTAGTGTGATGACCATTGAATGAGTAGCCAAAATGCCATTCAAATGCCAGAATAAAAATCAAGGTACCATTATTTATTTAAATTACTTACTTATAAACCAGAGAAATTGATTAACAACTGTTTTTTGAGTTTTTGTTTTGTTTTGTTTTGTTTTGCGGTACAATTGGGGTTAAGTGATTTGCCCAGGGTCACACAACTAGTAAGTGTCAAGTGTCTGAGGTCGAATTTGAACTCAGGTCATCCTGAATCCAGGGCCAATGCATTATTCATTATACCCCCTAACTGCCCCCAACATCTCTTTTCTTGAAAGTCTAGCTATAAGAGGTAGTTTTTAATTTGTTCTATCAAGGTACCTGAGAATTACAGGGAGCATTTTTCATCTACCTGACCGTGTAAAGGAAATGCTTATGGCTCTTTTACCCATCATCAACAACTTTACAAGTTGCTCTTATCACATAAGATAATATTTTTTTTAACTTAAGATATTCAGTAACTGTAGCAGTGCCTGGTAAAAACCTTATCCATTAGCTGATCATATTTTGCCTCCAAGCATTCCTTGGTCCTCACCCATTACCTGGGTGAGATACTTCTAGGAGTAAATCAAAATTTTATCCTGGGACAATGGGTGTCAGTATGTAACAGCAGCCAGGGATTAAGGTGTTACCCAGGGGCAGCGACAGGACAAAGTAAAGATCTGTAGATTTGGGGTTTAATTCACATAAGGGACCTGGCAGGTGGTTTGAAGCAGGTTGTTATTCCAGCTGAACTAGTTTGTATATTCCCTAATCTCTGCTCTCTGGTGAGTTTTCTTGAGGAAATATTGTCAGCAGGTTAAAATCATGCTAATGTGCATCTGTCTAAGGTGATAAAGAGTTTGAAAAGTGTTGGCATTTGATAATGTTGTAAAATAGTTTAAGAATGAACAAGTTTCATTTCTATACTTCCTAAAGAAAAAAGCTAGAATTTACCCACGCTCCCATGTGGGGCAAGAGATAGCCATGACTGAAGCCAGAAATACTTGCATTCAAATACTCTCTGATACATATTGGCTATGTGTATACAAGAAAATCACTTATCCACTCAGTGCCCTAGTCAGCTCTATAAGATTATAACTTATAGACCAGTTGCCAGTCTGCATCTATGTAGACAACTTCCACACACCATTGAATGCCCCCTGGAAGCAATAGCTGTGTGAAGTCTATCATATTACTTGGATAGACTTTAGCTCAAACATTCATTTTTCTCATCAGAATATGGTAAATATACAGAAGATTTTGAAGATACTACACTATGGCATTTTGGCTGGCCTTCAGAGTTATCCAGAAAAAAATTCCAAATCTCCCCATAAGCCCCATTTACATGTATTATAATAAAACAAATTATTCCAGCCTCACAGATCTGGACTACCTACTAACCTTGATAAGCACTTAAATCTAAACAAAAAGAGAATCAATTTGCATTTTCCTTTCTGCTGGCTAACATAATGCTTCATTTTACAGTTGCCATTAAGGGTTATTGCTGTCTTTACACAGCGCATTAGGCGGTGTTTGTGTCCATTGTTCACGCATAGTTCCATCAGAATGTTTCAGGCTGATGGCATTTTTACAATAATGTTGTCTTTGTCCTGCCTTGATGCTATTACCTCGAATGTGTTTATTCCAACAGGTCTCTTCAGGACCTGAAAACTGTCCTCTGTGAAAACATGTCACTCATCACCTCTGCTTACAGTCTAAATTAACAATGCTGAAGGTCTCATCTGACATTCATGTGCACACACACAAATGCACATGCACATAAACGCACACGCGCGCGCACATACACACACACACACACACACACACACACACACACACAAGTTTAAGTTTACCTGGGTGACCAAACAAGTAAAGCTTCATATAACCTCTTGAATGGACTGAAACCTATAAGTGCAAGAAATGCCTTAGAAAAATGTTATAAATCCAACTGACCTCACCTGACTGATATAAGCCTTGAACAATGACATAATCAACATTTGAATTAGCATTTTCTCCTCTGATCTATGGCCTCTCATTTTCTGGGGCAAAGGAAATATACCACAGGCATTCATTAAGCCAATAGCTGTGGAGTAGAAGAAATGGGAAGTGTAGTCTCAAAACCACAGCTAGTTGAGTTAGTGTAATTGAGAAATGACCACTGACAGGGAGGGTAACACAATTATTATAGACGTGCCCTTTAGGATAGAGAAGGAAAAAATCTTAATGTAGAAAGATAAATTTACTCAATGAAAAAGAGTGATCACGAAAAATCTCCCTCAAAATGTAAAAACTTCTAAATAATGGCTGAAAGAATATAGTTCAAATGATGGCAGATAGCTTATTCAGAAAGTTTTTAAAATAAAATATAAAATATATTGATTTTTTAAAACTTGAGTCACAGCATATTACCTTGCTTCCTTCCTCAAATATGAATCCTGAGTTCATTAGATTGGTTATCACTGTACTCTCCTCCACACCTCCACACTTTTTCACTCTTTTCACTCATTCTCTCAACTCTCTCCTCACCATTCTTCTCAGAATAGAAATAAGCACAGTATGGAGGAATGGGGTAGCTCTGAAGACAAAGGACATGAGATCAAAACCATCTATATCACTTATTACCTGTGTGACCTTGAAAAATAAAATTATGCTTCCTGGGCCCATGCATCCCTATCTACAAAAGGAGGAGGCTGAATTAGATAGCTCCTGAAGGACTCTCCGATGCAACATCTATGAACCTGTATCCTGCTTCTCAGACCAAATTAATTTCTCCATCTTTGCCCTTCAGTGAATTCCCATCCACATCTTCCAGGAATGTGATCCATAAGTCATATTGTTGCTCTCATGAATCTTCAGTCTCTTCTTATCCCCTAGCTTCTTCCCAATTGCTAACAAATATACTCACTCAGGTCTCTTCAGTTCCTAAAAAGAAAATAGAAAATCCCCCATTTTTTTTTACCATTATTCTATCCCTTACATAACCAAACTTTTGGGAAAAATATACATACACTATACAAGGATAACTTATTTAACAGTTTTCAGCCACTTGAAGTCTGTCTTCTGAAATAAGCCTCCTGCTGAAACTATTCTCCTAGAGATGAATTCAATTCAACAAACATTCACTAAGTGCCTATTATATAAAAGGCACTGAACTAGTTGTTAGGGATATAAAGATAGATACAGCAAGGAACTGCTCATAATCAGTTATAGATAATGCATTAATTAATCCCCCTGTCAGTGACCTTATCAGTCAGTCAATAAACATTTATTAAGTGCCGACTATGTATTTGGCACTATGCCAATCACTGTGTATAAAAAGAGAGGCAAAAACAGTCTTTACCTTTGAAAAGTTCACAATAAAATGTGGGAAACAACATGAAAATAACTAGAAACAAACAAAATATAGTTTGGATAAAAAGGAAATAATTGACATAGGGAAGGCACTAGACTTAGAAAAGATTGGGAAAGGCTTCCTGCAGAAAGTAGGATTTTAGCTAGGACTTGAAGGAAGCCATAGAATCCAGGAGGCAGAACCACTGAATCCAATGTTTTTTTTATTTCTTTTTTTTCTCCAACCTAATAGAAATAACTATTTTCACATTGCCCTTTAATTAGTGTACTTTGGTACTTCTGGAAAGTCTGTTATTAAGTTTTTGTGATGCTGATATCTACTGGTGCTCTTCTGAGTTTTTTAATTGTTCCTTCTCAGCTTACTTTGCTCATTCTTCATGCATATCACATTCACTAACCATGAGTGTCCCTCAAGGCTCTTTACTAGGCTCTCTTTACTTTTCCCTCTACATTGTCTTGTTGGTGTTCTCATCAGCTGATGGGGGTTCAATTATTGTATCTACATAATCTTCAACTTGATCTATCCATCCATCTATCCATATGTGCACACATATTCACACACATATACATACATATGTATATATAAATGTTATGTGTGCATCTTCATGCACATGTGTGCATGCCAATACACACAATCTACATATAAACAGACATATTTATGTGTCTATATTTACACACCTATATATCTATAGACACACTGAAGTCTGCCTCTCGAGCTAAAATCATTTATCACCAAATGCCTTGTAGACATTTTGAATACCTTCTTCACATCTCAATCAATATGTCCAAAACAAAACTCATTAACTCATTCTATTTTCCAAAAAAAACCTACCATTATTCCCAATTTTCAAAATTTTCTTGAAGGCACCAGCATCCTCTCTGTCTCCCAGATGCACAATGTCAGTGTCATCCTCAACACCTCAGTCTTACTGACTAGACATATAAAATCTGCTGTTAAATCTTACTGCTTCTGTCTTCACATTTTCATATACATTCCCTTCTCTCAACTCATACAATCACTATCTAGTTCAAGCACTCATCATTTTCCATCTGGACTCTTATACCTCACCTCCTAACTGGTCTTCTTGCCTCAAGTCTCTCCCCACTAGAATCCATCCTCCACTCAGCTGCCACAGTGATTTGTCTAATGTGTAGGACTGATTGTGTCATTGATCATGTCACTTCCCTTATCAATGTGTTTCATATTACCTCCAGGATTTTTATTTTATTTTACTTTAATCATCTCAGTACTCTATATTCAGGGATGCACACATACACATATGTATGTATATATGTATATATCACTCTCCTTCTTCCCATAGTGAAAACTGGGTCAGATGCTCCTCAGATACTTACTATTAAAAATGTTATAACTTTGCTGAGCCTCAGATTCCTCATTTGTAAAAGAGGGATAATAATAATGCCTTTCTCACAAATTTATTATAGGGATCTGATGAAATAATGTTTGTAAAATTCTTTGAAATATTTAAAAACATCTTAAGTGCAATTATTATACTCAGGATTTTTGTTATTATTATTAGTTATCTCATTTTTTTTTATCCTTTTGGATGGAGTCCAGATAGAAATGGTCCAAGGACAAGTAGCTATCCTGTTATTTTTCTATATTTAATGTTCTGAAGATTTTTGAGGAGGTAGATAAAATCATTGCCTTTTGTAACTGAATAAAATAATTGAGATGTAAATCCATTTTCTGTAGGATCACTGAAAACATCTTCAGAATAATTCCCACCACAGAGAAGCTGGCTGGGGTGATATGTGTCTGATAATCTTCCCACGTTTTTCTTTTCTAGTTTTTTTGATTTACACATGATTTTTTTTTCTCCTAGGTTTTATATTTTGAAAGCTATTCATTCAATATAATTTGAAGATTGTGAGCATTTATTTTGGCAACATCTCTTAAAATTGTTGCTCTTCATTTTTTAATAGATCAATGTTACTTTTGAGTGCTTGTGGTACCAGTTCTGTATCCAATAATACTCTGGTTTCTTATCAATGTATTTACTGAATTCTCTAGGATATTTTCACATGTCTGTTATATAGACATTTGTTGTCTTTCAGTCTAAAAGGAAGAATTTGATGTATAATTATACGTGCCCAATTCTGTCTTGCTAGGTGTCCTATAGATGCCATTTTTGCAACCTGCAGTAACATATTTATTAACATGTTTTGTTCTGAAAATTTCATTGAATAATCTTCAAAAGTTAGTAAGACCAGGTTCTGTAAATATAACCCTTCTGTGATTTCAGGTGACAATGATGTGATCCTGAATTACTCTTATGAGCCCATTTGAGTACATATATAAATGCCCATGTCTAATCCGTTTGTTCTATGTTCTTTGGAAAAAATATTTTTGGTCAAATTCATTAAAATATTGCCCATGGAGAGCCCTTTGATTCCATGCTTGCATCTTGTTCATTTAATCAGCACTAACAAAACTTGTCAATTTTAACAAATCCAGTGCTATATAATCATTGCCAACCCTTATTAGTTTGTAAAGGAAGGTCTATTTGTTTCAAAAAATATTTCTGTAAATTTGTATCCTGCATATCACATTATCTAAGAATATATATATATATATATATATGTATATATATATATATATATATATATATAAATTATTTTACTCCTTTTTAATGAGGAAATGTTAATATTTGTGTAACTGTCTTGGAGAGATGAGCCTTCTTTTTCATTTACTTTACATTGGTTTTGTTTGGATGCCTTCTGTGTCCACCAAAATAAAACATTAAATTTACTATTGTATAGGTGTTAATTCATTTTCATGTATACTTACTATTATACTTTGATTTCAAAATTCCTATTTAGTCTCTCAACATAAAAACCCCTATCTTTCAACTTGATAGCCCTATATTTTATAGATTCTTGACCACAGAAGACCAAAACCATTGGTTCAATTTGATATCCAAGTTCAAGCTCAAAACCTTCACTCTCTATTGTCTTTTATTTCATATTAAGAATTTTATGCTTATTAAGCATAATGACCCTTTAATATCACTAGAGGAATTTTCCAAGTGATAAAGTAGCTATTTATTGTGCTTTTTCATAGAGTCCTATAAATTGATGTTATCAAGTGATTACCAATTTAATTTGACTCCTTTATTAGCTTAAAACTCATACTCAGTTTTATTAAGTAATTTTGATAACAGACTTAATGCTAAGCAGAATCATTAAGTTCAAACAGTTTCTTTGGATAATACCAGTTGTATATCAATTATTCATGACATTATTGTGCTGGTATCATGCTCTTAAAAGACATTAGTTTTCTTTGTGTACATTAAACACTTTAGTATTCTCCATAGACCTGGACATTTTGTATATTTAAATTACATGACTAAGCTATGAGTGCAAAACAGAGTCAAAGGATTTATGATAATAAAGGTGGTACTAATGTTACAGTGCTTTCTAGCATCTTGTTCAATATTCATTGAACAAGTTTATCTATGAAATTTTGGGCACAAACATTTCATCCTCAGACAATGTATATTTTTCTTTAAAGTGTTTATTGATTTTTAGCAAAAAAAAAAGAATGCTTTATATGAATTATAATACACATAACTAGGGTCTATTTGGAGGGATCAGTCATTCTCATCTTTTTGGTAAGAAATATGTGATACCTTCTGTTAAAAAATGTGCATTAATGGGGAATCTAGGTGGCGCAGTGGATAGAGCACCGGTCCTAGAGTCAGGAGTACCTCAGTTCAAATCCAGCCTCAGAAACTTAACACTTAATAGCTGTGTGACCCTGGGCAAGTCACTTAACTCTAATTGCCTCACTAAAAAAAAAATGTGCATTAAAAGGAAAGTGCTTTGCTAATCATCATTATCATCATTATTATCATCATTCTTATCTTTTTTTTATGTGGTTCAGATGAAAGTGACCTTAAGATAAATAATTAACCTGGTACTATTATTATTTTATACTTAATGTTCTACAGACAGCATTTGACACTAATAACCAGAACCAGAGAAACAGCACAATACAGTTGGAAAATCCCTCAGCTGACCTTTGTAATGCTTACTCAGAAAAAGTATTTCCACTCCAATATTACAAATAAGAGGTCCATCCAGCCTCTGTCTAAAGACTTCACAGGTAGAAAAAATAGTATCTTTTCCAATTGAATAAAAGTATTAAGATATAATTTCATCTTCTCTAGCCTTACTGAAAGCATGTTCCAAACAAAGACAGTAGCAGACAGGGCTACAAGGATGATATAAACATCATAATGTTCTCACATGATTTTCAAATCGTTTGCCAACTCTCTATATTTTTAAACCGTTTTATGGTCCATGTATAGTAAAAAGCAGAATATCAATTTTCCTTTGTACGGTAGTTGTTACTGTGGTGCTGTATATATTCTATATTTTCATTTGACTAAGAACATTGTGACACACTAAATACTTAGTCATGCTGCTATTAATTGAAGCATGTCATGCATTAGGCAACTTTTACTTTTGAGTAGAAATTTCACTCATGTTGGCAAAGTACCATGTAGGCAGCAAGCAATCTATTAGAGTTCACATGGAAACTAAGTGTACAGATCAAGTAGGAATGAATTATAGATAAATGTTGTAGTTTCAACTATATTCAAAATCATTACCAAAAATATCACTACAACAAGATTCAAAATGAAGTTAATATTATTTGCTAGAAACTTGGCATCTTTTGTCAGAAACTACTTTATCAATATCAGGAATGTGATTTGGGGAGTTTTCAGTATGGATAATAATTGCTTATTTGTTAATCTTGACCCATGTGAAATTTGAATAGTTTTCAGTAGTGAACATTATTGCTCACATCGGTAGTGCTCAGTACTCTATCCATTGTACCACCAAGTTCACATAGGTATCTAATACCAAATATCACTAAGATTCTTGTGGCAAATGTGCTTATTTCAATAAAATGTCTCGACAATTAATAATAAAAACCTGAAACATTAAGTTGCTTATACATTTCTTTTAGCACTGTGTTAGAACGAATTTCAAGGTCCATTTGAATGTTACTTTTCAATCTCAACAACACAAGAAAATGGAATGCTGAATGGTAAAAAAAAAAAAAAAAGTTTTCATGCATTTTTAATCCTTCAAATTGCCTTTCAAATTCAAATAGTAAATCCTGAATTTTTGAGGAACACTTGTTGAAATTACAAGAACCAAATGACTCTTAATGATTTATACATATAGGAAAACAAGTCAAATCACATTTTTTTTTACTTACTTTTCCCAAAGACCAAGTTTTTTCTTAAAGGCTTTAATGTAGCCCCATATAAATATTACAGCCAGATTTCGACCCTGAGTTTTACATTCGTTTCATTTAAATACCCCATCATATCTATAATGTAAGGCAAATCTTAAATCCAGTTTTTATGATTAAGTAGTTCTGCTAACTGTCATTTCTAAAAACCTTTTGATTTCATGGTAAAGTTGCTGAAATCACTTCAAAATCTTATGACAACAAAGCCAGCAAACTTCTATGTAATAAAATAAGCCTCCCTGATAATTTTCAATTTCCAAGGGTAATGAAGAAAACTGTTGTTGATTCAATCTATGAGAACATATAAAATTCACTGTTTTCTTAACAAACTTCAGCACATGTTCTCTTTCCACTACTTTTGAGCACAACATTTCCTGGGATATGATGCATTGAACATGATGAAACTTACTATCAGGAGCAATTTCATTCTGCTTAGCCAATAATTTAGCTTCAAATCCATTTGTCTTCCCTGTCATTGCTGCTGTACCATCTGTAGTCACACACACTCGTTTTGATAACGGACGATTATGCATTTCTAAAAGTTGACTAATAATCTTTACTTTCATAAGCTTTAATTCAAAAAAGTCAAATAATATTACAATTTTTATTTTTCCTTTGATGTCACTGGCAATTTTGTTAATTATTTGCATAAAAGTATTTCATAAAAATGAAATATGAAAGGATTTTACTTGGGTGGGGGGCAAAGAATTTAGTGACTTTCACAAATTCACCTTCACTAAAATGCTTTGAATATTTAGCTATGAATTCTGAAATAACATAGATTTGATCACACTTTTTTGCCAACACTTTTTGGTTTGTTGTGGGGGTTTTTTGAAGTGAAGGTTTCAGATTTATCAGTCTATCTTCTTTTATTTTATCTAAGAACTAATCATCCTCAGGACAGTGTATTTCATAGTGGTATTTTTAACTGTATTTCTTGGAGACACTAACACTGTGTCTACAAATTAAACATAAATTTTTGTTTTGTTGGTTTTTTTTTTTACTTGGGAAAAGGAATAATCTCATTTCTATCTTACCTAAAAAAATTCTTTGTTCTTCTTGTATGGATCTTTTCTTACTACTCTTACAATGTAACACAATTTATACCCTTCCTATAAAATAAAAATAGATAAATTTTAAAATATTTTATAATTTTATACTTCTATTTATAAATATATGTACACATTATATATATTTATAATGTGATCATATAGTTATCCACATATATAATTATATATGTACACATATATATTATGCTACATAAGTTATAGGAAAGTCTCTCTTTCTCTTAATCTCTTTTACTACTGTGGGAGAATATATTAATTCATAATCAATAGAGTATCAGTATTTTTAAAATACTCTATAATGATACAAATATTCATAATCAGGATAACTGAACTAAGTTATCTCTATAGTTGAATATAACAGGGAATCTTGTTTGATTTTAATACATACAGAATATAACTTTGTCAAGATTTTATTTAACCATTACATTTTGTCCTGCTGACTCAAATTCTTTATTGAAAACAACAATAACCATAGCTTAATGCTGTATTCTGCATACCTTTCAAGCAATTGCTTGATAGTGAGGTTGTGGTCTGCTCTATAGGAACATCTATTTACCTCCCAAATTTCCATTCAGTTTACCCTCCGTGTCATTATAAAGCATTCCCATAAAGATTTTATAAAGAAGATAAAACAGACATATTAATTTGTAGTTACTAACTTTTCAGTTGCTTTTTGGTGGTATCTGTGAACTTTTTTTTGCTTCCTTTAAAATTGTCCCCAGTTGAGATATAGTAAAAGTGTATCCCTTAGTATATTTAAAACTGTGTCACCTCAAATATAGGTTTCATATACAAACATATATTTACTCAAATCTGACTATTTTTGCCAACTTTATTTTCTTTCAACTTCTTAAATCCTTAAATATCTCTTAAATCCATCTACTTCTCTATTCTTATATAGCCACCACCCCTAGTTCAAGTTGTCATTTCCACTTGCCTATTTGCTTGGATTATTGTGATAGTCTCCAGATTGGTCTCATTTATCCTAGTCTCTCTCCACTTTAATCCAGCTTCCACAAAGCTGCCAAAACAAAAATCTTTGTAAAGCACTGGTCTTACCATGTCAAATTGCTACTTAAAAATCTTTAGCAGTTCCTTATTGCCTAGAGGGTGAACTAGAATACCTCATCCTAGAATAAAATGCCTCGTATAGTCTGACTCCAATTTATCTTTTCAGAGTTATTTCAAATTATTGTTCTTTACACACTCAAATTCTAGCCCTCCTAGCCTACTAGTTCACCAAACTTGGCATTTAGTATCCCATCTCATTGCCTTTACAGAGGCTTTTCCTTTTGCTTTGAATATACTCCATTATCACCTTTATTTTCTAGTATTCTGAGTTTCATCCAAGGTTCAGCTCAAGAGTCAGTTTTTACAACAATTCTTTCTCCATTCTTTCCATTTCTTAGTATTTTCTTATTCTTTACTTATTTGAATTTATGTTGTATCACCTAATACAGCATATGAAAGAGACTTATTTTTAACTTGGTCTTTTTTTTTTTTAATACCTAGTGCCTATCACAGGGCTGTGCATAGAGTAAGTATTTAATCAATGTTAGTTGAATTGAAGATGTCAAGTCAGATACTGAGGTGTTAGAGTTCAACTATAGTATTTCCACAATCAACAATGATAGGAAAAAGTTACTATAGAAATGCTGGAGCATCTTTTATTTCATAATTATTTCTTATCCCTCTAGTTTCTGCTATTAATATTCTTAGTATTATTAATCATATGCCAAGCTTTATTTCCCCCTACAGTGTTTTTCAATATTTTGCTAGATAATGCTACTTGTAATCTTCTTTCATCTTCCTTTGAAATATATAACCAATTGACTTGGATAATAAGCTGGCATTAACTTTGGCAAGGAAATTTTAACAAAGAAATCAAATCTTTGTTGGCTAAGGTAGTTTCTGGGGTTTGGGGGCAGACTTTTTTGTGCTAATTGCTTTATGTGTTAAACTTTTCTAAGAGTAATTATTGACAATGTCTTTTGCTTTATCCATTTCCCATTATCAATGAATGGCTTGTTTAAATGTATCATGTTGGATCAATAGTCATTAAAGTAAAATATAACAATAACTTGGATAAAGATATTGATAATAAGTTTAACAAATTTGATGATGACCTGAAGCTGAGAAGGATAGTTAGTTATTATACTATATGACAGAATTTAGATTCAAAAACATCTGGACAGACTAGAACATTGGGCAATAGCCAAATAATAAAATTTAAAAGGAATAATTATTAATTCTTATACTTGAAAGCAAAAGAACTAGGAAGCATACTCACTCTTTTCTAGGATGTGCTGTATAGACCCTTAGTGTCTTCAAGCAACTTTTCCTTTATTCATGGGTTACTTGATTAGTATTAGCACCCATGTGGGCCTCCTCAAGCTACCCTGCATAATTTTAAAGCTTTCTTTTTTTTCTGAGGCAATTGGGATTAAGTGACCTGCCTAGGGTCACACAGCTAGTAAGTGTCAAGTGTCTGAGGACAGATTTGAACTCAGGACCTACTGAATCCAGGGCCAGTGCTCTATCCACTGTGCCACCTAGCTGCCACCACCCCGCATAATTTTAGATAATAGATACCTATAGCTTCAACTGTAACTAGACATTCTCATCACATGAATTGCTACTGTAAAAAAATCATAATCACAATTATCATTACCATTCCCATCATCATTATAAAAATAATATAATTTACTCATTGAAGAGGCAACAAGAAAGGCAGTATGGTTTAAGGAAGAGGAGCCAGGAATACATGAATTCAAATCCTGCCTCTGAAAGACCTCACCTATGTGATTATGGGCAAATCACTTAATATGTCTCACGCCAAACAACTCTCTAAGAGTTGTTGATCTGCACTGATAAAGGGAATTTCTATGCTAGGAGCTCCCCATACCAATAAAATCACAGGCCCAATAAAATAAATACATAAAATTCATTATGGCTCTATTGCTGATATTTCCTTCCCTAAAACAGAGTAAAACCCCTCCAACCTTTACTTGTCCAGATTCTTGGGTTGCTATAGCAACATTATATATATATATATATATATATACATATATATATATATATATATATATATATATATATACACACACACACACACACACACATATATATATATACCCACATACACACATGTATATATGTGTATATATACACCTTTGTGTATGTATATATGTACAGGTCTAGTCCTAGGTTTTATGTCTTTCTTTGAAAACTGTTAAGGAAAGGCTAATTACCAGGAACTTGGCCATCTTAATGGCCATACCAGTTTTTAAAGAAAGACATAAAACCTGGAACTAGATCTGTACCTGAAGTTTGGAGGACTAGAGCTTGTTCTTTACTGAAATGGCTTTTAATACTCAAGGTCACTTCCAAATCACAAGAAGGTATTAGAAGAATTTAGGAGAGTATAAAATTACATGGCACAGAATATCTATTTTCATTCATAAATCCCTTTTCCTTTTCATAATTTTCTTCTCTATTAGCTCATTTGAAGCTCAAAGCAATGCCTACACTAGTACAAATATTAATGTTTGTAAATTAGGTAACCGGGGCTCAGATAAGAGACTTGAGATCATTGGATAATAAATTTAGAGTCAGATGGTACCTTAAGGGTCTTTATGGTTCAAACACCTCATATGAAGAAGCTGAGGCCCACAGAAATTAGATGACTTGCCCAACATAGCACTGGTGTTAAGTGTCAGAGCTAGGATTTGAACCCAGTTATTTTCACTATACATTCAGCACTCTTTCCACACTGTACTACACTGCTAAGAGGAATATAGAGAATTAATGACTAAACTGAAGCTATAACCTAGGTGTCTTAACTCCATCCTTTTGCTGGCACGACCAGTATCAGGTGGTATCCCACAGCAAATATTCATAGAACCTGGTAAATAATCTCAATTACCTTGATCAAGCCATATAAATATGGAGGCCACGTCTAAAAGGAAGCAGGTCCAGACAGCATGAGTTGCTTTTAACTCTACCTTTATTCTAACCCTAATTCCTTATACATTTCCCAGAATCTTTCTCCAAAGTCTATAGAAGTAAATATGACCTGAAATGAAGTGGGCTTTCTACCTTCATTGTACTTGTGATCTCAGACAAGGCCATTTCCCAGCCCCCCCAGCCCCTAATATTGCTTTGACCGTCTTGCCACTAGTTCTACCATGACTCACTCAAGGGGCCTGAATCCTGATCATTATGCACAAGGTCACTTCTTAATTAGAACAATACAATCAAACATATGCTCAGAGGATAAATGAGGTACGGAGTAAGCCCGGCTACAGTGAACCCTTTTATTGGGAGGCCCTTAAAAATAATAAGCAGCATGTAAAGTCCAGGGGCCTTTCTAACATATTTCAGTGGAGCAGAATGCCTGCCCTAGTGAATGAATGCCCTGTTAGAGTGAGCAATCATTTGGCAGCATAGGTTCTTTTAATGGACACATCACTTTAAACGAAGCCTTCACCATCTGTTCTGCCCTCTAATTACAGATGCAAAAAGAACATAATTCACAATTGCATCATAAAAAAGTAAGATATAAGTGATTTAAATGCATGTGTATGTTCTTTATTCAATGCAGCATGCAGCTGTTATGTTGTTTTCATGTTTCAAACACAAATCAGGGTGAAAATCGTTCTCATCTGATAGAGTGAATACACTCCAACAGGGGCATTCACAATTTGGGTGTGAATGAAAGCCATTCTCAAAAAGTACATTTCATAGCACCTCCATATTAATGAGAAGGGGACAAATGGATTCTCTGACCAACTCTGAGGATATTAAAGGAATAGATACATGTGTTAAAAACCTAATTTTCTATAGGACACATACTTGGCTTATGTAAGTAGAACTCAAATGAATGTATTTTTGGACCCAATGAAGCAATATTTGGGTGGATCCATGATCTTATCAATGAGAATGGGTATTCCCTCTACCAGTGTATATGACAACCTATGCACACCTCTCTGTCTGATTCTAGTTTATGTTTTTCCATAAACCCTCCATTGAAGATCTACCGAGTACACTGGAAGCCTTCCTTTGGTTATTTTAATATCTCAGACGCCAAAATCAGCATTCTTTATTACTGAACCAATCAATATGAAAGTGCAAAACCAGTCCACCCACCTCATTTTCTAGTCATGCATTTCCTTGGTGATTTCTTTTATGCAACTTCTAGCATACAAGTCACCATTGGTAATATGCTATAGGCAGCTCACACCCACCATACAAAGCTGTACTGACAAATAATTTGTTATAGCAAAATATTCCTTGTTAATAATAGGCTAACTTCTAAGATTAAGTGAAACAAATACCCAAAGTTAGTGAGCAAAAGCAAACCAGCTTTGTAGATGAATAAATATGAGCCTTATTTCCCTGAGCTTTTGTTGTTGTTGTTGTTGTTGTTTTGTTTTACAGGGCAATGAGGGTTAAGTGACTTGCCCAGGGTCACACAGCTAGTAAGTGTCAATTGTCTGAGGCCAGATTTGAACTCAGGTCCTCCTGAATCAAGGGCCAGTGCTTTATCCACTGCTCCACTAGCTGTTTCCCTGTGCTTTTTAATCTACCTTCCAGGATTGAGCAAAGGACTCACTCCTTCAGAAACCTACTTCTAAATAAACTCTCAGAAAACATTTAGGATGTTTACTTACACAGATTTAGAACAACTTATTTGTCCATTTAAAATAGATTTGTTAGTATGTATACTGTAGTCTTAGAATAAATATATGTATGTGTGTGTATATATATATATATGTATATATATATATGTGTATATATATATATATATATATATATATATAAATAATGTAGTCTAGAATCAAAATTTTAGATTTACACAGATCAAGTCCATTTTGTGGAACTTTTCAAAATTTCTCTCTCTCGCTCTCTCTCTCCCTCTTCATATTCCTCTCCTATCTGTTTCTGTCAGTCTATCTCTGTATGTCTATATTTTTCCTTCCTATTCCCCACTGGACCTTTTCCATGGAAACATCAGAACTTAGCCATTTGGTCCATGTCTAAACATCCATGTTGGCTTTATTTACTTGACAAAAAATGCAAAAGGACTCACACCTAAAGCCATATTTCATACCTCCTCCTAATGGGCCTCATTTCCACAGGGATCTAAAGAGTCTATATTGTTCTCCAGAAGTATACCTCTCCCCTAAATTTACCACTCCCTCAGCCAGGACAAAGAATTTGATATATAAAGAAAAATAATCAAGAAACCCAACCATCTTTTATCAACCACCTCCCTCAAGGACCTATACAGGAGAATTGCACATATACAATTCTCCAAACTTAAAGTATTATCCTAGGCTGAGCTCATTCAAAAGATTATCATCTTTCTATTCAGTAAGCAGAATTAACTTGTAATTGTTAGAAAGCCAAACAATGCAACTCTCATTTTTCTTCCATTTGTCTTAAGAATTATATTTGTCATGGAGGCCCACAGTAAGTTCGAAAAAGAAACCCAAGAACTTGAGTATACACATTCAACTTTTCACTTTCTTCTATTTTCAAATTCTTTATCCTATTTCTACTTATGCCTTGACAAGGTCCAATCTTGGATTTATTCTGCTTCTGCTCCTGTGTTCCTTCTCATGTGTTGCTTAATGGAGCTGGAGGAAGTCATGCAGCCATTCTAATTGGGTTAATTTTAACTTTATGCTATCTAATCCCAACTGGACACTCATTGAAGCAAAGTAACCCTTCTACTTCTCCATGATTGATTCTCTAGTTTGCTCATGGCAAAGGATATTCAACACCTTTTGTCTCTTCTAACCTCCAAAGATATCCCTCTTTCACCCTCACAGTTGATAATCTTGAATAGGACAACCATGAAAAGTAATCTTATCACTCCAACTAAAACTGCTCTCTCCAAAGTTATCAATGATTTAATTACCATTACTATTTAAATAACTCAAATATTAAATGTGTGTGTCTATTGTCTTAGTCTCTCTCCTATGATCCTGCAATCACCAACTATCCATACGATATTTTGAAATGGATGTCCAAAGGCATCACAAACTCAAAATATGAAAACCAACTCAAAATTTTGTTTAAACATGCCCCTCTTTTGAACTTCTTTATTATCAGGGATACTGCCATCCTTTTAATTACCCAAGTTTGTAACTTCAGGGTCATTCCAGAGTTTCCATCTTGAAGAAGGACCCAACACTACTAAGTTTCACTTTCTGGACTTGGCTACTATGTCTGAACTATGGCTTCCCTCTACCTCATAGATCCCTTTCTCACATTGTTGAATTTCTGTCAGAGCCTTTATTTTGAGGAACAGCCCAGACCAGTCATTATTTATTCCCTGGACTTCACTGCTATATCACTACCTCCTTCCCTGGCCCCCATTTTCAGTTTTTATTTATGTATTGTTTTCTCTAATTAGAATATAAGCTCCTTGAGGGTACAGACTCTTTGCTTGTATTTGTATCCCTAGCATGTAATACAATATGTTTGTTTATTTGATAGGTTGAAATTGTAATCAGAATTTGATATTTTTTTTATAAATTGATCATTCTAAAGTGTCCAAAAATGTGCTTTCTTAAGTAGCACAGGTTGAAAGGGCATGGGTGAAGACAATCTGCAACAATAGAGGAAACATTTCTATTGAGAACATGGACAAATATAAGTATCAAAGTATGCATAGTTTAAATAGTCCTTATCTTCCTACACAATTTTTCATATGGCTTGATTTTCTTAAGTTTTTACCATCTTCATCATCAAAATAGTTAACATTTATATTTCACTTTACTGCCACAAAATGTTTCATATGCATTATTTACTTTGATCTTTACAATATCTCTGTGCCATAAATACTAGAAGTACTGCTACACTGATTTTACATGTGAAGAAATTGAGACTGAAAGATATTAAGTGACCTGCCAAAGGTCAAAGTTAGTAGATTGCAGAGCTGTAAATATAACTCAGGTTTTCTGACTTACTTAAATTTTACTTTTCATTATACCATTATAATGGAAAAAAATATATATTGGTAAACATCCCAAAATGTATCCAAATATTTCCAAATTCCAAATTGATGTTTTACTATGCTCTGATATCCTATTCACTGACCTGCCAGTGACTTAAGAGATCATAAGCTGCTTTGGCTCTACATGCCCATCTTTGCAATATACTATCATGAGATTGTTAAAGACTGACCTAAGATAAATTAAAATCATAACTACTAATCAAACAATCGAAAGAGAAAATAAATCTAAAAAGAAAAATTTTATCAAAAACCGGACAGCTTAATTTTCCTCTCTGTCCCAGAAAATGTGAATTCTTTCCACATAGAAGGAAAAGAATGTTCATTTTCCCCAATATCCTGTTTTATCTTGAATCTCTTTTCTACATCTGGCAAACAACAGGGGTATAGACTTTAGCTAGACCTGTTCTGCACTGCCCTGAAAAGTATTTAGAAGCAGGTGCACACAATCTGACATTATGCAACTTGGAGTATGTGGGGAGTGAGGGGCATTGGCCACTTTCATTCTGGACTCAGACTATCTACTTAAATGGGGCCAGGAATCCTGTATAAAATAGAGGTGGAAGTGGAACATGCAAGCTTGGTGTAGAGTGATATTTTCCTTCTCTGAACAAACCCATAGAGAACTGACTTCTATAGTTTTCCATGAAAAAATTTTCCAAGTCAGAGCTCCAAGAGTTGAGCTCACTGTTACTATTTTTCAACTGAAGCTCAAAAAATTTAGGCTGTATCACATGCTGCCAAAATAACTCACTTGAGAAGTGAAAAAATTGTTAAAGAAGTTTTCTTTTTCTATACATAGTAACAAACCTTCCAACCTGCATTGTTATCCAATTGATGATGTTCTTTTGGTTTTGGGGAAAGAAAACCCAAGTTTGTGTTGGTTACACTGGCCATGGAGTGCACAATGGCAAAATATGGTGTCAAGGTTCTGTTGATACTTTTGTTCATATTGTGACATTTTCTCTTAGTATTTATCACTTTTTAGAGAAAAACCACTAACCTATACCATGAAGAACTCTAAAAAATGAAGAAAAAATGAAATGAAAAGATTTTCTTTTTATAATAAGGGTCAATTTTTTGCCACAATTTTTTTTCTTTTTTGGCAGGGCAATGGGGGTTAAGTGACTTGCCCAGGGCCACACAGCTAGTAAGTGTCAAGTGTCTGAGGCCGGATTTGAACTCAGGCACTCCTGAATCCAAGGCCGGTGCTTTATCCACTGCGCCACCTAGCTGCCCCCCTAATAAAGGTCAATTTAAAAGACTTATTATTTTTACCTTGTAAGCATTCACAAACATGTCACTGGGGTTGAAATCATGAATAGGAATCATAAATACATGATTTTCAGGATTAGAAAGCTTTGGTGGGCTTTTGTTCAAATGACAGTTTCTTCTCACAAAAAATGAAAATCTTTTGCCCTTGGAAGGAACAACTGAGCAAGGGTAGAAAACATTTTTCTCTTTATATTTACTCTTCAGTTAAATCAATTATAACTTTTTATAATATGTATACACACAATTACCCAGCAGACATACACCAAATTCTGGTTTACTTTAGAATTATAAAATGCTAGAACTTATTTCTGTCATTTTCTATGAAAGAGTCCCCAGCACTTATGGTTTTACTACTTAGTTATCCCTCGCACTAATTTAACTTTTCCTTCAATGGTGGAGATGCCATGACCTTTGGAAAGAGCTGCTTAAACAACATTTAGACGTTGACTCATAAAAAGAATAGTTTTTGAGCCAATAGGTTGTACAGCTGACATGCCAAAGGAAGGGTGTCTGAAAAGAGTGACTTGCTGCTAGACTAAAAGTCATGGTGTATGTCAAG
Source organism: Dromiciops gliroides (assembly GCF_019393635.1). Lineage (NCBI taxonomy): Eukaryota > Metazoa > Chordata > Mammalia > Microbiotheria > Microbiotheriidae > Dromiciops > Dromiciops gliroides. Next base: position 132,000,420 of record NC_057862.1, read on the forward strand.
AGGAAACTTTTGTATCAAGAGGAGAATGGCATAGGCCATCATTTTCACAGCTAGGCTACAGTAAAACATATAAGCAGCAATAACTGAGGGACAATAGTATAGCAGAAAGGGGAGACGATTAAGTTAGGAGAGAAGACTCAGTTTTTAGTCAGTCCTACCACTTGTTAAATTGAGGAGAATTAAAATCTTGCTGGTTCTTTTTTTCTGACATCTATGAAATGATGAATTTTGATCTAGTAGCATGTTAGAATCTTAGAGTAAGAAGGGAACTTCAAGGTCACCAAGTACACATAGTAAAACCCTTGTCTGAAGAATTAATCTACACGATCTCCAATAAATTGACAGCTGACCTCTTGAATCCCTTAATCAGTGTGATAAAACTCATGGATTTTGCTTAAAATAATTTTTGGAATGCATAAAATGCACAAGATTACAAAGTATACCAATTACATTGAAATATATTTATCAGGTTTTTTTTTTAATTTAAAGTTTTGAATTCCCAATTCTATCCCTCTCTCATTCCTTTACATCCTAACCTCCCCCCTCCCTGAGGTGGTAAGCAATCAGATATAGGTTATACATGTGAAATAATGTAAAACATTATCATATTAGTCATTTTACATAAAAAGACTCAAGTTAAAAGAAAAAGAAAACAAAATCGCATGCTTCAGTCTGTGTTCAATCAATATCATTTCTTTCTCTTTTTGTGGATATTATGTACTTTGGGGTTGTCTTGGATCATTATATTGCTGAGATTAGTTAAGTCATTCACAATTGTTCATAAAACAATAATGTTGTAACTGTGCACAATGTTCTCCTGGTTCTGCTCACTTCACTCCATATCAGTTCATGTGAGTCTTTCCAGGTTTTTCTGAAATCAACCTGCTTGTCATTTCTTATATCAAAATAATATTCCATTACAATCATATACCACAGCTTGTTTTGTCATTACTCATTTGATGGGCATTCTTTTGATTTTCAATTCTTAGCCACCACAAAGAGTTGCTACAAATATGTTTTTTGTACAATTTTTTTCCTTTTCTCTTTTTCACAGTTACTATTGTTAACTGTTTCCCTCCATCCTATTCCCTTCCCCATAATATTCATTCTATTATCTATCTTCTTTCACCCTATGCCTCCTCTTTTTTTTTTTTTTGTGAGGCAATTGGGGTTAAGTGACTTGCCCAGGGTCACACAGCTAGTAAGTGTTAAGTATCTGAGGCCGGATTTGAACTCAGGTACTCCTGACTCCAGGGCCGGTGCTCTATCCACTGTACCATCTAGCTGCCCCCACCCTATCCCTCCTCAAAGGGGATTTTCTTCTGACTGGCCCCTCCCTCAATCTGTTTTCCCTTCTTTCACCCCTCCCTCTTTATCCCCTTCCCCTCCTCCTTTCCTGCAGGGTTAGATAGATTACTCCACCCAATTGAGTGTGTATGTTAATGCCTCCTTGAACCAACTCTGATGGATGAGATTAAGATCTTTTAGCCAATTCTGATGTGTGTAAGGCTCCTTCACTCCCCCACACCTCCCATATCTCTCCCACCCACTCCATAAGCCCTTCCCTGTTTCTTTTTTTTTTTTTTTTTGCAGGGCAATGGGGGTTAAGTGACTTGCCCAGGGTCACACAGCTAGTAAGTGTCAAGTGTCTGAGGCCGGATTTGAACTCAGGTACTCCTGACTCCAGGGCCGGTGCTTTATCCACTGCGCCACCTAGCCACCCCCTCCCTGTTTCTTTCTAGTGAGATTGTACCCCCTTCTACCTCTCCTCTTCCACCTCCCGCAGTGCAGTCCTCTCACCCCTCAATTTTAGCCTAAAGATGTCACCATCAGGCAACTAGGTGACATAGTGGACAAAGTACCCACCCTGGACCCAGGAGGACACAAGACAAAATTTGGCCCCAGTCACAAGACACTCACATACTGCTTGTCCCTGGGTATGTCACACAACTCCAATCACCCCATAAAAAAAAAATAAACAAAAAATAAATACTTTACAGATATCATTCCTTTATAGTCAATTAGACAGAGGACACAGGTGGGAATTGATTATGAAAGGATTATACCTGTAAGGAATTTATTTGTTTATTTGGGGGGGGGCAGGGAAGGGCAGTTCAGGGTTGATGAGTGTCTTGCATCAGATGCCGGATTTGGTTTTGTGTCCTCCGGGGTCCAGTGTGGGTACTTTGCCCACTGTGTCACCTAGCTGCCCCATGATGAGACATCTTTGGGGTAAAATTGATGAGGGGAGAGGAATACACCTGGAGAGTGGCAGAATGAGGTAAAATCTCTCTTGAAAGAAGCAGGAAAGGGCATATGGAGTGGGGGGAGAAATGGGGGAGGTATGGGGAAATGAAGGAGCTTTACACACATAAGAATTAGCTCAAAGACCTTAATCTCATCAGTTGGTTCAAGGAGGCATTAACATACACACCCAATTGGGAGGAGTAATCTATCTAACCCTACAGGAAAGTAGGAGGAGAAGAGGATAAGGAGGGAAGGCTAAAAGAAGGGAGGTCAGAGCAGGAGAGGGGACAGTCAGAATCAAAACACTTTTGAGGAGGAACAGGGTAAAAGAAGATAGAAAATAGAGTAAGTATCATAGGAAGGGAACAGGATGGAGGGAAACAGTTATGATGATTGATTATAATGGCAAAATATATGGTTCTTACTTTGCTGGGCTATTGTGAAGAAAATTATTTGTCAAGGTAAAGGTACTATACAAAAGTTATAATGAACAGGATGCTATCAAAAAAACAAAACAAAACAAAAAAAACCTGGAAAGACCTACATGAACTGAAGCAGAGTGAAATGTACTATAGACAAAATACCAGCAATAGTGTAAGATGATCTGCTGGGAAGGACGTGGCTATTTTCAATAAGGCAATGATCCAATGTTTCTTTGAAGGAATTATGAAAATTGTAGTCCATCTACAGAGAAAGAACTGATGGTATCTGAAAACAGATTGAGGGGCAGCTAGGTGTCACAGTGGATAGAGCACCAGCCCTGGATTCAGAAGGACCTGAGTTCAAATCCGGCCTCAGACACTTGACACTTACTGGATGTGTGAACCTGGGCAAGTCACTTAACCCTAATTGCCTCACCAGAAAAACAAACAGATTGAAGCATAATTTTTAATTAATTAATTTAATTAATCTGAAGTTCTGTTTTTGTCTGTTTTCTTTCACAACCTGGCTAATGTGGAAATGTTTCCCATGACTACTCATGTATAAGTTATATTGAATTGCTTGATTTCTTGAGGTTGGGGGGTAGGGAGAGAGGGAGGAAGAGAAGTTGGAACATAAAGTTTCAAAAAATTGATGTCAAATTTTGTTTTTCATGTAATTTGGAAAATAAAATTCTAAGCAGAAAAAAAGAAAAGAAATAAAATTTTCCATTCAGTTCAGGTCTTTTCATCATGAATACCTGAAGGCCCAGTTTTCCCCTGAAAGATTATAATCAGTTTAACTGGCTAGTTGATTTTTTTTGTTTTAATCCCAATTCTTTTGCCCTCTGGAATATCATATCTCATGCCCTCTGATCCTTTAATGTAGAAGCTGCTAGATCTTGTGCTATCCTGACTGTGGCTCCACAATACTTGAATTGTTTCTTTCCGGATACTTGCAATATTTTCTCCTTGGCCTGGGATCTCTCAAATTTGGCTATGATATTCCTGGAAGTTTTCATTTTGGGGTCTCTTTCAGGAGGTGATCAATGAATTCTTTCAATTTCTATACTACCTTCTGTTTCTAGAATATCAGGGCAATTTTCCCTGACAATTTCCTGGAAGATGATGTCTAAGCTCTTTCCTTGATCATGGTTTTCAGATAATCCACAATTTTCAAATTATTTCTCCTGGATCTATTTTCCAAGTCAGCTGTTTTTCCAAAGAGATATTTCACATTGCCCTCTATTTTTTAATTTATATTTGCTTTATTGTGTCTTGATTTCTCATAAAGTCATTTGCTTCTATTTTCTCAATCCTAATTTTTAAGCAATGATATTCTTTTGTACCTCCTTTTCCATTTGGCCAATTTGGCTTTTCAAGCTGTTGACTTTTTTTTCATGACCCTCCTTCATCACTCTCATTTCTCTTTCCATTTTTTCCTGTATCTCTCTTACTTTATCTTCAAAGTCCTTTTTGAGTGCTTCTATGGTCTGAGACCAATTTGTATTTGTCTTGGAAGCTTTGGATGTAGGAGCCCTGATGTTGCTATCATCTTCTGAGGGTGTACTTCAATCTTCCTTGTCACTAAAGAAACTTTCTATGGTCCACATCTTTCTTTGTCTCTTCATCTTGCCCCTCTTTTACTTGATTTTTAACTTGATTTTTAAGGCACTACTTCCAGGATGTACTGTCCCAAGCTTCGGGGGTCTAAGGTGGTACAATTTAAGGAGGGGCAGGTTCTTCACTCACCTGGCCTCTTCTCTGATCCATAGATAACCCCAGGCCAACTTGCTAATTACCCAAGTAGCAAAATTTTGTGTGCTGTGGTTGTTAGCTTTGACAAGCTTGGTTCCCTGCACCACCTGGGCCACTTCCTGGTTTCCAGCAGTGGTAATACAGTTCCACCTCAGCATCATGAGAGATCCCTATAATCTCCCCCCAGCCATTTGCTCAGCCTTCTCAGCAGACTATGATCTTAGTTCCAGATGACACCAGTGTTGCAGCTTATTCAGAGGCTCCAGGGGTCTCTTTCTCTGGCAAGGCCTGCCTCAGACTGGATCTGTGTCAGCCAGACTGTGGAGTTGAGCTCCACTCCTGCCTCAACACAGCAGCCCCCTCCTATTGTCCTTCTAAGCCATCTTTGGCTAGAAAATAATCTCAGCCCATTCTTTTATGCATTCTGCTGCTCCAGGAATTGTACTATGGCATTAATTGGATGTTTTTCAGGGCAATCATGTCATGAGTTCCATGAGCTTACTGCCTTTCTTCTGCCATCTTCTATCAATTTGTTTTAAAAGTTTATGTATGGGGCAGCTATATGGCACAGTGGATAGAGCACCGGCCCTGGAGTCAGGAGTACCTGAGTTCAAATCCAGCCTCAGACACTTAACATTTACTAGCTGTGTGACCCTGGGCAAGTCACTTAACCCCAATTGCCTCACTGAAAAAAAAACAAAGTTTATGTATCCCAGTTTAAGAATTCCTGCCTTAAATGCTGCTGGTAATGGAAGACTCACTATCTTAGCAGTTTATTTTTTTAATTGTGTAGTAATATTAAGTTTTAGAGAAAGTTTCAATTTTTGTTTTTATTATATGTTTCATTTGTAACAACTGAACAATAATTGTAAAATCTCTAAAAGATTCTGAATTTCCTTAGACAAACAAAAATAAATCTTACCTGAAACACACAACATTGGACATCTGTAACATCTTGCCCACCTCTTTATTAAAAAAATAAACAGCAATTTTTTTTCTTTCTCTCATCAGCCTTTGGGGGAGAAAAAAATATATATGTATATATATGTATGTGTGTGTATATATATACACACCCATATATACATACATATATACACATATATACATGTATATGTATGTATGGGTGTGTATATATACAGATATGTGTGTGTGTTGGGGGGGTGTATGTGTATGTTTGGCGAGGTAATGAGGGTTAAGTGATTTGACCACGGTCACACAGCTAGTAAGTGTCAAGTGTCTGAGGTAAGATTTGAACTCAGGTCCTCCTGAATAATCCAGGGCCAGTATTTTAGCTACTGTGCCACCTAGCTGCCCCCAAAAGATAGTTCTTGTAACAAATATTCTTAGTCAAGGAAAACAAAATCCCCATTGGCTGTACACAAATATGTGAATATCTCATTCTGTACTCTAAATCTATCACCTCTGTCAGAAAGTAGATAGTACACTTTATCATCATTGCTCTGGAATCATGGATTATTATTGTATTGTTTTCACAGCTTTCACAATTGTTTGTCTTTCTAATTTGTTTTCTTTTGTTGATACATAGAAGGTACTTTGCAACTGTAAAGCACTATATACATGGTAGCTATTACTATACAAATTGTCCTTCTGATTCCACAATTTCTTTCTTCATCAATTTATAAAGGGCTTAAAAATGTTCATTTTAATAGTATAAGATAAACCTTTCTGGTTCTGCATACTTCACTCTTTATCAGTTAATATAATTCTTTCCATGTTACTTTGAAATCATCTATTTCTTTTTTTTCTTACAGAACAATAGTATTTAATTGCATTCATACACAACTTATTCAGTCATTGCTCAATTGATGGGCAACTCTTTAGTTTCCAAGGGTTTTTTGTTTGTTTGTTTGTACAATAGAAGAGGTGCTATAAATATTTTTGTACATAATGGACTGTTTTCAATTTCTTTTATGTCTTTGGGTGTAGGTTTAGTGGTTGTATGGCTAAGTCAAAGGGCATGAATTGCTTAGTAACATTTTGTGTTTAAATCCAAATTGCTTTCTAGAATGGTTATACATATTCATAGGTCTACAAATAGCGTATTACTGTGTCTCTTTTTCCACAGTCCCTCCAATATTTCTTTTCCCTTTTTTGTCATCTTCATAATTCTGAGGGGTGTGAGCCAGAATCTCAGAATTGCTTCAAATTATTTTTTCTCTAAAATTGATTTGAAACATTTTTATGACTATATATAGCCTGGATTTCTTTATTTAAGAAATATCAGTTCATCCCTTCAACTATTTTTCAATTGGAAATTGGATCTTTTCCCTATAAATTCAAATCAGTTCCCTATATATCTTGGAAATGAGACTTTTGTCAGAAAAATTTGTTGCAAGGATTTTTCCCCAGTTGTTTCCCTTCTAATCTTAGCCATATTGAATTTGTTTGTCATTTCAAAATTTTGTTTAATCAGAATTATCCATTTTATTTTCTCCAGTCTTCTCTGTCCCTTCTTTGGTTGTGAACTTTTCTTTTATCCATAGATATAGCAAGTAATTTTTCCCAATGTTTCAATAATTTGTTTGTGATGTGACCTTTTACATCTAAGTCACATATCCATTTAGAATCTATCTTTATATAAAGTATAAAGTCTTTGTCTAAATCTAATTTCTTCCATACTGCTGTCCAATTTTCCCAGCAATTTTTGTCAAATAGTATGTCTTTGTCCCAACAGCTGGGGTCTTTGTGTTTATTGAATACTAGGACACTAGATAAAATTGCTTCTGTATGTTGTGTAGCTAATCTGTTGCAGCAATTGATGTATTTAATTTTTAATGGGCAGGAAAGGGAAAGAGAAAGAGAATAAATATTTTGTTGTGCAGTTGTTCTTTAGTCATGTCCAATTCTTTGTGGTCCCATTTGGGGTTTCCTTGTCAAAGATACTGGAGTGGTTTGCCATTTCTTACTCCAACTCATTTTACACATGAAGACACTGGGGCAAACAGCATCAAGTGTTGCCCCAAGATACACAGCTGTTAAGAGTCTGAGGGCAGATTTGAACTCAAAAAGATGAGTCTTCCTGTACGCTATCACTGTTCTATGTAGCTACCCTTAATAATTAACATTTATATACCACCTATTGTATGTCTGGCACTGTGTTAACTGATTTATAAATATTATCTCATTTAAGTCTCATAAAACCTTTCAAAGTAAGTGCTGTTATAATTTCCATTGTATAGTTGCGGAAACTGAGGGAAAGAGGTTAAGAGACTTGCTGAGGATCACAGAGCTAGTAAATGTCTGAGGTCAAATTTCCACTTAGGTCTCCCTGGTCTTCCTGTACCTAGTTTCAGCATTCTATCCACTATGTTACCTATTGCCTCTAACCAAATTATTTTGAGAATGACTGTTTTCTATTACAGTTTAAGATCTAGCAAAACTAGGCCCACTTTGTTCCACTTCTTTCCATCATTTCCCTAGAAAATGTTGACCTATTTTGTTTCTGTGTGAATTTTCATGTTATTTTTATAGTTTTATAAAGTATTTTTAGTAGTTGATTGGTATGGCACTGAATAAGTAAAGTAATTTAGGTAGTGTTGGCATTTTTACTACAGTGACATTCTACCAATGAGAAATTAATATTTTTTCCAATTATTTAGGTCAGTTTTATTTCTGTAACCTCTAGTTTCTAGTTGCCTTTACATAGTTCTTATGTGTATCTTGGTAGGTAGACTCCCAAGAATTTTATATATTTTATAGTCATTTTAAATATAATTTATCTTTTAATTTCTTCCTATTGGGTTTTACTGGGATTATATAAAAATGCTAATTATATATGTGGAATATTTTTATCCCATAAGTTTGCCAAACTTATTAATTACTTCAGTTAATTTTAGTTGACTCAGAGTTCTTTAAGTACACTATCATATCATGAGTGACAATTTTGTTTCTTCTTTATACTTATTTCCTCAATTTCTTTTTCTTGTCTACTTGCTTTATCAAGCATTTCTAGTACTATCCCAAATGGTAACAATAGCATCTTTCTTTCTGCAGAGTATTCTAGTTTTACTCAGTTACATGTGATTGCAGTTTTTTGTTTTATCATTTTAAGGAAGGAACATTTTCCTTCAATTAATTACTTTACTTGGAATCTTTGATAAGCCTGTCATCTCAAAGATGTGGATACACCCTCCCCAAATTGTACAAAGTACATGTTTGCCTATGCCGTTCAATTCTTTTTTCATTTTACCCCTTGACTCTATCACAGTGGAGCCATGTATTCAGAACCTTCCTCAGGTTTTAATAATTAGGGATGCCCTGGGATTTACATAGGTTATTCTTCATTTGTGATACAAAACTGCCCCATTTTTGTCATATTTTAAAATATTATCCTCGATGTCTCATCCTGAATGCAAAACCTTCTTTGTGCTGTATCATCAAGTGTTCATGCCCACTATTATGTGTTTTTCTAAAAAAGTTCATTCCTCCACCCCTTAGGCACTGATCCAGCCATCATGAACTCATGGAAGACAGTCTTTAATGGGTTTATGCATTGGGTTGAAGAGACAAAAGGAAATATGCCCCCATCTTGCAAAAAAAAAAAAAAGTAAAAAAGCCTCTCTTTACTCCACCTCTACCCTATCCTCTTCTTACCATGCAATACTGAAAGATTTAGGTAAAAAATGGTTACTGCATCTTCCAAAAAAAAAAATATATATATATATGGATCAGCCCTAGAAGCCTTGTAAATGAAGGATGTTTACCCAATATAAATAGTACCTTGGTAAACTACTTATTTTAAGAGTTTTACCTTCTAATTTATAATTATTAATTAAGAGAAAATCATTACAAAGAAGATTCATAGTTAGGGTCTAACCTCAGATGTTTCATAGCCAAATAAATATAGACAAATCTTGCTAGTAGGGATATGCTATCACATGTAGTAATTATATATTAATTATATTCGATCAAAGAATTCTCTAGATAAATCAGCCTATTTATTTTCACACAGTATCTTGGTATATGATGGGAAGAATTATAAGAAGGATTGAAAATAGTGATAAAATAGTAAAATCTGCTGCAAATTTATGATTGAGTTGAGTTCAGTTTCTAATGTGTCAATAGAATGCTGTTCCTTGCTCATGGAATTCTGTTTTCCAGTACTGACTTTTCTTCTGAATGCATAAAATGGGGCTGGGAATATCTGGGCTTGTGTAGTTTCAGCTGATCTCTCAAAAAGTGACTTTTGATAGTGGTTAGTAGTAAATGCGTTGCCATTTCTGAGTCCACTCAGAAAAAAGGCCTGTTTGGAGAGTGATGCTGATATCTGGGGATGGGCCGGCAAGGAGGCAGATGCCAAGAAATCATTTTGTAGTCAGGCTGGAAACCTCTCTAGTCAATTTAATTTGGCTATAACACAACAAACGCAAATATATTTAGTTTAAGATATCCTTAATTTTTCCTCCCCTAATAAAGGAAAAAAGTTATTCCATCAATGCATTCTCTGTCAAATAAAAAGGCTTAATAATGTTTTAAAATATTTATTTTGAAAAGTTATGAATAGTTATATTTAAGTAAGTATATGTCTTGCCTTTATAATTATTAAAAAAGATATTCTGGGGGCAGCTAGGTGGCGCAGTGGATAAAGCACCGGCCCTGGATTCAGGAGGACCTGAGTTCAAAGCCGGCCTCGGACACTTGACACTTACTAGCTGTGTGACCCTGGGCAAGTCACTTAACCCCCATTGCCCTGCAAAAAAAAAAAAAAGATATTCTAAGGTAGATTTTTTTAACTTTTAAATTATGTCATTATGCATTTTAATTTGCTTGGCATCACATGTCCTTTTGTTTCTTGTAACTACCATTTCCAGTGTTCTCTGAAGAATGAAGGAAAGTACTGGGACTGAAGTAAGTGCCTGAAAATCATATCGTTTTTTCAGAGTAAGAATAACAGATTCCTTAGTCCCTTACTTCTTTTCTACTACCACCCTCCATAAACACATGCAACTGACAGTCTCTCTCTCTCTCTCTCTCTCTCTCACACACACACACACACACACACACACATTCACTTTTCTCAACCCCAACACACATATATCACTCTATATGTAACCTCTTCAATCTACCTTCCTCCACGCAGAAAGGAAAGGGAGTTCTACCTATCTGTATAATAACGTATGGCCTGGGAGGAAATGGTGTCTTTTGGTAAAAACCAAAATTGTGTGACTGCACTAAAGTCAACACTATTTATCTTCACCTCTTGTCCTAAGGACTGACAATGGAACACAACTGTTAGGCCCAACCCCCGTGCACAGCTGCAATGGAGGGAAGGCAGAGGCTGGTACTTTCAAGTGTCAGACCTTTTGTACCCAACTACTAGTTTATGAGGCTTATGTCAAGCATCTCACTCAATGAAGTCTTTGTCCGAGGTGTATAGGGCAGGACAGTGGAAAAACTGCCCTGTCTTATATCCCAGGCTCATCCATCTTCGGCTGGCCCGTTTCTCAACTTTTTCCTCTCTTGCACAGAGAGAGAGAGGATCCCTCCCGGGTTAATGTACTGGAAAATTGCTCTGCATGTTTATGAGGAGGTCCTTTCCAAATGAAAGAGAAAAGGAAAGAAAAAAGTGACTGGGAAGAAGAGTCATTTTCCCACTGAACTTCATTGGCCCCAGACTTGTGGGTTCTGACCCTGATTAAGAAAACTTCAATGACCTGCTAGGAGGCTTATTGTGAAGTTTGGCAGAACGTACTTCCGAATGAAATTTTTTATTATTTATAATTACAAAGGTAGTTGTGAACAGCTCACATCATCCTCCCCACACGCAACACACATAAACACACACGCACATGCACACACACACACACACACACACATACACACACATACACACACACATAAACTATAAGCCCCTACCATTAGACAGGCCCTATCTCCTCATATCATGTTTGATTCAAAGCAATCCACTTTCCTCCCAATGCAAAGAGCCCCAGAAGTTGATTTCCCCAAGAGAATTCTCAACAAATACCAAGCATGTCTTTTTCATGGAGTTAAATTGAAGGACAGACTTTGTGAACTTTGCTGTTGTTGATATGAAACATCAAGTGGGTTACATATGCTTCCTTATTTTTAGCTTGTTTCTGGTTAAAAATAACTAACACTACCCCTCAAAAGTTTCCACTGTGGGAGCTTTTATGCTGAAACAAAACTTAATGTGGCCTCTGAGGACAAGGTCAGTAACCAGGGCATCAACTATGCACACAAGTGAGATGCCTAACATGTCATCGAGTGCCTTTGTCAACATACGAAGAAGTGACAGTTTTCCTTTATCAGTTCTGCAAATGACATCACTCAAAGAATCTTGGGAAATGGGGGAGGAGGAGCTGCCTCTTTGTAATGGATGCAACATATGAACTGTACCAGACAACGGTCATATAGCAAATGTCATTTCAGGAAGTAAATGGAAGACACGTTGCAGCTGAATTCGTATACTTGACTTGCCACAATCCCTGGAAACTACTTAATATTTTCTTTAATGATTTTAGTTAGACTACAACCAGGTTAGGATTATAGATCCAGGTATGGCTCAAGGACTACAGAGCTTGGTAGAAAGGAGAACATGAGTTTGGTTAAAGGAATCTTGTAATTGTGTATTCTAAAAATGATGAAACTCAAAATACCAAATGAATGCTAGCATCAACAATATCCCTGACATAAACTCTGAATGAGGTTCTTATTTTGAGCTTCATTTACCAAACAGGGAAATAAATATCAATTAACAAATTATTTCCTTGTATCTGAATGACCCAAAACCTCTCTTTCTCTCTATTGTTACAACTATACAAATTTCTGCAAAATCTTTTTATTCCATCATGTGACAAATTAAATGTCCACTTTTGCTTAGTCTTTACATTCTGTGCTCTTTTGGTAGGGCTTGCCCCATGCCAATTCTGTTCTAACTTCTGCTCTGTGGTTTCAGATGCTGACATGATGATGACTATGTGGTTGAGCTAAATATTTAGTGAGATTATAAAAAGAAATGGGGTGAAGCAGACAAATCAGGCCCCAGAGAGGGGAGCCCTTAAGTCAAACACAAATGTTAAAGGGAACACCTAATCTCTTGGTTTGTCCCCTTTTAGTGGAGGGAGGTCAGAAAACGTTTGGTGCCTATGTTTAGTCCCTAAAGACTCTTAACAAACAGATGTTACTGTAACATGTTCAGGGAATCAAGCATAAATATGGCCCCTGACCCGACTTGTCAGCTGATCCACTGAGTCTCTTAGAAATGTACTCTTAACTTTTATAAATTCCCACTTTTTCCCACCGTCCCCCTCCATTCTTTCAGGCGCCTTTCCCTTGTGTTTTCAAGTCCTGTAGCTGAGGCAGTCGTGCTTGCACAGTTGCTCTCCGTCTGACCTTTCTCTTCAAAAAGGTCAAAGGCCTGAGACCCAAGGCAGGCCTCTTTTCTTGCTAAAGGCCAGCTGATGAATCATTCCCAACTTGAAGGGAACAGAGGAGAGGGGAGGGCTCTGAAGGCTTTTTGAGAGACAAACAACTGTGGCCAATACATCAGCATTTACACTATTCTGACACTTTCAAAACTCACTTTCCTCTCTGGGAACAAAAAAACCAAAGAGTCAGAGGAGGAGCTTCAAGGTCCCACTGACCAGGCCATGATAAATAAGCACTAGGCTCTGATACCAATCAACATCAGGATTATGGAATGTAAGTTTTCCTAAAAAGCTGTGGGAAATTTGGGTACTCTTCAACATGCACACATAAGCACACACATTCTTTCTTACAATTCAGTCACATGGATTGAAATTATTTGCTCCAATTAACCAAGGCAAAGAAAAGAGACAAATATTTTTATTATTGTCTTTTAAGCTCTAGAAAAGTTTGATCAAATCAAATAAATTGACCAAGTAAGAAAATTTCCTCTGTTTTTGACAAGACAAATTTATAAACGTTTTTGTTTTTTATAATCTCTAGGTAGGATTGTGGAAAGGAAGAGTCACTGTGTTAGCCTACTAAGCAATGTGGAACTCATCTGAATTGATTGTCCCCTTTCTTTCCTCTAGTAGTTTTTGTAGAACATATAGAATACTTAAGAAATATTTATCATCTGCCTATCATCTATCTATCTATCTATCTATCTATCTATCTATCTATCTATCTATCTATCTATCTATCTATCTATCTCTTAACTATTCTGTAAAATTTACAAAAAATAATATAGTGAGATGCATATTTATATGCATAAATATATGTCTATTTATGTGCATCTATATTATACATATACATATTTATTTTCCCCTTCCTCCAGTAGTTTTTGTATTGCATGTGTATATGTATATATACACACATGTAAACATACAAAATGCATGCATGTGCATACATATATGTGTAGTGTAATTTATGTACATGCATGTATTTATCTGTAATGTACATATATAAATGATGTCTTTAAATCTAAACAAAGTATGCATTTTTATTCAGGGGGTACAGAGCTTTGGGAGCCACAAAGGACAAATATATGGTAGTTAGACTTCTGTTCTAATGACAGGTTTCCTGCTTCTCTCTTACATTTTCCAAGGGTAGTAACTCAAACAAAACTATCTCAGGAGAGACAAGAGATGAGCTTTTATATCCTACACAGTGTTTATTTGTTTTGGGCTTCTTTGGCCTTTATCAAAGCTTACAAAGAATTGGCCTCAGATTTCAGTTTATGTTAACTTCAAACCTCTCCATTTTGATTATTTTCATTACAGCCGGAAACATTAATCAGTCTTCCCTACAGAAAGAAGATTGCTCCTAATTCACTGTACTTGAAAATTACTTAGAGAATAATAGTTTCTTTGGAGGCTATGTCTTAAATATTTAAGACCTTTCTCGCTACTCTACATCTTAACATTTGAAAATTAAATCTGAAAGATTAGTAAGGGAGATGATTATTTTTGATCTACCAATGGAGGTTGGCTCGTTCTGTGCAACATATAGTCTTTAAAGTTATCTGGACAAGATGGTGGAGTACATGAATCACTCAGCTGAGCCCTCCCAACATTCCCCTGGAAACAACTAAAATAAAGCCTTAAATCAAAGGTTCGAGTAACTTAGGAGTTCAGAAACAAGATCTGTGATATTAGAGTAGAGGCTGATCTGAAGCCCATGTAGATGAAATACCACTGGTGGGACTAGGTGCTGGTAACAGAAGCAGCAGCAATTTCAGGCACTCTCAAGCTAGAGAGGGCAAAGGGACCTGGCAACTGGTCAGAAAAAGATTACAGGAGACCCCTGTACCAGCACTGGATGCAGAACCAAATGCTGTTTGGCAAACCCATTGCTTATATTCAATCAGGGTCATACTTGAAGAGCACTTTCAGTCAAAAGGGAGCAGGACCCCTGAGGATCAGTATCATTTCTGGTTCCAAGGGAACAGGACTCCTGAAGAGCAGTATCATTTCTGGTCTCAAATGATCAAGGACCTTGAGGAACAGTATTGTTTCTGGTCCCAAGGGAGCAGGGGCCCTAAGCAGCAGTATTGATTTCAATGCCAAGATATCAAAGGCCATTACAGAATAAATACTAGAGTACAGACCAGGAGAGCAGTGAAAACACATCTCTCCAGATCACAACTTGAAAGCAGTAAAAACTTACAAACCCCCATAATTAGTTCTGAAAATAGCTATGTGAAAAAGTCCAAAGTCTGATATTATAGCCCAATACACACACACACACACACACACACACACACACACACTGGAAAAAGAGCTGAACTTTAACATAAAGCTCAAAACCAAGAAATAGGGTGGAAAAATGAAAAATAATCTGAAGATAAAAAGCCACTATTGTGACAGTTAAAATGAAGACAACAAACTCAGAAGAAGACAATGAAATTAAAATACCTCATGCAAAGTATTAAAAAAAAATGTGAACTGGACACAAGCCCAACAAGAATTCCTGGATGAACACTTATTATTATTTTTTTAAGCTGTGTGGAGTGTGGATTGGATGGGAGAGAGAGAAGGGGACTAATTAGGATACATATCCCTCTTGACCTCTGTCAAGTTTTTGACTCTGTCAATCACTTCCTTCTCCTTGATCAGCTTTTTTCTCTATATTTTCTTTCCTTTTTTTTTTTGGTGGGGCAATTAGGGTTAAATGACTTGTCCAGGGTCACATAGCTAGTAAGTGTCAAGTGTTTGAGACCAGATTGTACTCAGGTCCTCTTGAATCCAGGATCAATGCTTTATCCACTAAGCCACCTAGTTGCCCATGTGCCACCTAGCTGCCCCCACAATTTTTTTTTCAAAGTCAAAGTATAGTAGAGGAAAAAATAGGTAAAGAAATGAGAACTAATGAATTAGTAACTAATAAACTAGTACTAGTAACAGGTTGATAAATAGACACAAAAAATCCAAAAGAAAATAACACCTTAAAAAAGTAATTGGTCAAATGAAAACAGAGGTAGGAAAGTTTACTAATGACAATAACTCCTTAAAATAATTAAGGGGCAGCTAGGTGGCACAGTGGATAGAGCACCAGCCCTGGATTCAGGAGGACCGGCGTTCAAATCTGGTCTCAGACACTTAACACTTACTAGCTGTATGACCCTGGGCAAGTCACTTAGCCCCAATTGACTCACCAAATAATAATAATAATAATAATAATAATAATAATAATAATAATAATAATAATGTAATTGGAAAGGGGGATACAAAAAGTCACTGAAGAAAATAATTTCTTAAAAATTAGAATGGGGAAAGTGGAAGTTAATAATTTCATGAGACAGCAAGAAACAAACTCAAGAGCAGATGACATGGAACAGGATAGTTTGGAAGGCAAAATAGCTGGTATTACAACCAAAAATTACCTGCCCAGCAAAACTGAGTATAACCCATCAAGGGAAAAAAATGATTATTTAATAAAATAGGAGAAAAACACCAGAGCTGAATAGAAAATTTGACTTTCTAATATAAGATTCAAGAGAAGCATACAAAGATAAATCATAAGCAACTCAATAAGGTTAAACTGTTTAAACTTCTATATGGGAAGATTATATATGTAACTTCTTTACATTTTTAGGGCAGTTAGAAGGATTGTACATAGAAAAAGGTGTGGGAGTCAGTAAGTTATGTTCAGATGATGCAAAAAAATAGATAGCCAAGAAAGAGGGAGGCATGGGGGAGAAGGTAGAATGAAGAAGAATAAGGGAAATTATTTCACATAAAAGAAGAGCACAAAGAAGAGTTTTTTTATAATAGAGGGTGTAATGGTGGGGAGAGGGTAACATTTGAACCTTAGTCATATTTAAATTGGTTCAAAGAGGGAATGTATACACACATATGTGTGTGTGTGTATGTATATGTATGTATATATATATGGATATATGGATATCTACATATACACATACATATAAATATATATACACATACATATACATACATATATGTGTGTGTATGTATATATATATATATATATATATATACACATATATATATACTTAATTAGCAATAAAAATCTATCTTATCCAAGAAGAAAATGAGAGGGGAAGAGGATAAAAGAAAGAGTGAGTAATGAAAGGGAGGACAGATAAAAGAAGGGAGTAATCAGAAGTAAAACAGACTTTAGAGGAGGAAGAGGATAAGAAGAGACAGAAGGATAAACAAGAAAACAGGATAGAGGAAAATGCATATTTAGTAATCATAACTGTCAATATGAATGGGATGAATTTAAGCATAAAACAGAAGCAGAGAGCAGAATGGATTAGAAACCAAAATCCAACAATATGTTGTTTATGAGAAACATACTTGCAACGGAGAGTCATACACAGTTAAAATAAGGGGCTGGAACAGAATTTACTATGCTAGAAAAAAAACAGGGGTAGCAATAATGATCTCAGACAAAGCAAAACCAAAATTAGACCTAATTAAAAGGAATCAGCAGGGAAACTATGTCTTGCTAAAAAACACCATAGACAATGAAGTAATATCAATAACGAAAATATGCGCACTAAATTGTATAGCATCCAAATTCTTAAAAGGAAAAGTCAAATAAATTACAGAAGGAAATTGATAGTCAAACTATAATAATGGGAGATTTCAACTTTCCCCTTTCAGACCTAAATAAATATAACCATAAAATAAATAAGAAAGAAGTTAAGGAGATGAATGGCATTTTAGAAAAGTAGGATATGACAGACCTCTGGAAAAAACTGGATGGAAATAGAAAGGACTATAACTTTTTTTTAGCTGTATATTGCACCTTTACAAAAATGACTATTCATTAAGGTATAAAAACCTCATAACCAAATGCAGAAAAGCAGAAATATCAAATATATCATTCAGACAATAATACAATAAAAAATACATTCAATAAAGGGATACAGAAATATATATTAACATTAATCAGAATCTAAGTAATATAATCCTAAAGAGTTAGTGGGTCAAAGAACAAATATGAAACAACCATTTCTTCAAAAAGCATGACAATTTGACATGCCAAAATTTGTGGCATGCAACTTTATATCTCTAAACACATACATCAATAAAAGAGAAAGAAAGCAGATCAATGAATTGGACATGCAACTAAAAAACAACTATAAAATTAACAAATTAAATATCCCCAATTAACCACAAAAATGAAAATCCTAAAAGTCAAAGGAGAGATTAATAAAATTGAATATTAAAAACCTCTTGAATTAATATATAAAACTAGGTTTTTATTGGTTAATTTGATTAAAAAACAAAGAAAACCAAATTATTAGGATCAAAAGTGAAAAGATTGAATTAACCACAAATAAAGATAAAATTAAGGCAACTATTAGGCATTATTTTTCCCAATTATCTAGCAATATAAATGAAATCTAACAATATAAGTGAAATGGGTAAATATTTATAAAAATATAAACTATACAGAGGAGGAAATAGAATATTTAAATAACTCTACATTAGGAAAAGTAAGTGAATAAGCCATCAATGTGCTCCCCAAAAGAAAAAAAAATAGGACTAGATGGATTTACAACTGAATTCTACCAAACATTTGAAGAATAATTAACCCCAATACTATAGAAACTATTTGAAAAAATAGATAAAGAAGGAATTCTACCAAATTTCTTTTATAACACAACTATGGTTTTGATAACTAAACCAGGAAGAGCAAAAACAGAATAAGAAAACTATAGACCAATTTCCTCAATGAATATTGATGCAAAAATTTTAAATAAAATACTAGCAAGATTACAGCAATATATCACAAAGATCCTACACTATGAATGGGTGCAATTCATTTGGAAGAAAACAGTTCAGGAATATGAAGGGAAACAATTAAAAGAATATGAAGGAACGTGGCTTTTTAGTATTAGCTCTCAAACTGTATTACAAAATGATGATCATCAAAACAATCTGGTACTGGCTAAGAAAGAGAATGTTGTATTGGTAGAATACGTAAGGTTATACAAGACACAGTAGTAGACTAAGGTAACCTAATATTTGCTAGATCCAAAGATTCAAACTTTTGGGGAAAGAATTCAATATTAGGATGAAATTGCTGAGAAAACTGGAAAGCAATTTGGCACAAAGTAGGTAGAGATGAACATCTCATATCAAATACCAAGATAAAGTAAAAAATGTTACATAATTTGGACATGAAGCATTGACATTATAAGTAAATTAGTGAAGCTTGGAAAAATTGACCTGTTAGATCTATGGATAATTTATGACTAAAGAAGAGACAGATATTATCAGAGGAAGGAAAATGGATAATTTTGGTTACACTAAATTGGAAAGACATTGCACAAACAAAATCAATACAGCCAAAATTAGAAGGAAAACAGAAAACTTGGAGAATTTTTTTTTTACCAGAAACCTTTTTCATAAAGCTCTCATTTCTCAAATACATAGGTATCTGAGTCACATTTATAAGAACCATTCCTTAATTGAGAAATGGTCACCTCCAAATGAACTCTGAATGCAGATTGAATAGTTTTTTAAAATGCTTTATTTTTCTAGTCTTTTTTGTTTTGCATGAATTCACATGTATATTGATGAGTCATTTTTCAGTCATGTCCAACTCTTTGTGACCCCATTTGGGGTTTTCTTGGCACAGATAGTGGGTTGGTTTAGCATTTCCTTCTCTAGCCCACTTTACAGATGGGGAACTAAGACAAATAAGTTTAAGTGGCTTGCCCAGGATCACGCAACAAGTAAATATCTGCAGCTAGATTTCAACTCATGAAGATGAGTCTTCCTGATTTCCAAAGTCAGTGGTATATCTACTGCACCACAGAACCACCCAGAATACAAAGGAGTATCTCCAAAATGGCCACAGATACTGCATATCTCTTAAAATAGCTTAATATTTCATTAGCATTGGGAGCTGCCTTGTCACACTATTTATATCTATTGAGCTTTCATTCCACCAAAACCCCCCAGATTATTTTTAAATGAACTGTTTCTAGCTATAGCCCATACCCATCTATGATCCTACAATACTATACTTAGAGGATTGATTTTTTTTAACTGAAGAACAAAACTGAACATTTGTCTCTATCAAATTTAATATTAATCCACTGACCTATAATTCTTGACATCTTTATGAATTATGACTTCACTACTGATTTAGTTATCCTTCCCAGTTTTTCAATCTGTATATTTGATAAGCATGCAATTTATGCTTTTAACCAAGGCATTGATATAAAAAAAAAAGAAAATGAATTGCATAGGACCAAGGGCAAATTTCTGGGGAAGAATATATTAGAAATTTCAACCCAATCATAACATCTCTTTGTATCTAACCATTCAAATAATCTTGAATTCACTTAACTATATAACTACTTATGACACATTTCTCTAACTCACCCAGAAAAATAGCATAGAATATTGTTAAACGAATTTCAAAAATATAGGAAATTATAGCACTCACCAGTCATTAGCCAAATCATAACCTATTCTTGATGAAGCCATACATGCTCTTTGTAATCACTGCTTTCTTTGTGAAATGTTTACAAAAAATTCCTTTAAACAATACTTCATAGAATTTTGTCAAGAAATGAAGTAAAACTATATGCCCAATAGTTTGAAAACTCTGTTCTTTCCTTTAAAAAATCAAAATAATACTTCTTCTTAGGCCTGCTGTGTATTTTCCATTCCTCTTAACCTTTAAAAGATCGTAGCTCAACAATTGCATATCTCAGTTCTCAGAGCATCTGAGAATTCAATTCATCTGGGCCTGGTACCTTGAGTTCATCAAGGGCAGATAGATGTTTTCCTATTATCCCCTTTCTTGTCTTGGGTTTTGACTCCCCACTAGCCACTTTTATTCTGTCCTTTCCAAACAAAGATCATTCTCTTTGGCAGGAAAAGCAGAAGCAGAATAAGCATTCAGAGGCTATCCATTCACTCTATGTCAGTTATCGTTATTCCTTCCACTCAAAGTATTTGCCTGCCTTGTCTTAGATCCTCATCTTTCAAGTAATTTTGCTTTAAGAAAACCTTTGTGTGTATGTGTATGTGTGTGTGTGTGTGCTGTTTTTAGATATCCTTGCTAGCCTCAAATAATTATAAGCTTTAGTATTTCTGATACAATTCTTATCAGACCATGTCATACTTTTGTATTCATCCTCCATTACCTGACTTTGTTTCCATCATCTGTAAAGAGTTTTTTTTTTTATATATATAAGGTATTTTATTTTTTCCATTACATGTAAAGATAGTTCTCAACTTTTGTTTATACAAGCTTTACAATTTCAGATTTTTCTCCCTCCCTCCCCTCCCTCCCCCCTCCCCTAGACAGCAGGTAATCTGATATAGGTTATATCTATATATCTATATCTATATCGATATCGATATCGATATCGATATAGATATACACACATATATAAAGAGTTTTATAAAAACTAAGTTTTTTGGTCAATTCCCTCTGTGTATATATATGTGTGTGTCTGTGTATATATATATATATATATATATATATGTATGTATGTATGTATATATGTGTATATATGCTTGTTGATATAAACACAAACACATGCATATATACACATATCAGTTTGATGAGTTCTAGATAATGGATAATGCTTTCACATTTTTCCCAGTCACCAACTGATGGAAACTGGCCTGTGTGCACACTCCCATACTTTTTAGCATAATGCTTTCAACAATGTCATCAGACACTTTCAATGAGGACAAAAATGGCATCAAGGTCAGCTACCATACCAATGGTAAATTATTGAACTTGAACAGACTATAAGCCAATACTAAAGTTGAGGGATAATTGGCACACAACTTTTTTGTTTGCAGATGACTACGAACTCCATGCAGCTTCTGAGACTGAGGCACAATAGAATATGGATCGATTCTCTGCTGCTTGTGCCAATTTTGGCCTGACAACTAACACCAAGAAAACAAAGGTTCTCTACCAGATATCACTGCACCATCCACACATGGAAGCATTAGATACAGAAAATGCAAAGATTCTGAATTTAATTGGATATGTTCACTTACTTTGGCAGTATACTTTGGATGGATGTCCACACAGGCAATAATTTTCACATAGGTGTTGCCAGGGTTAGATCAGTGTTTGGGAGGCTCTAAATGAAAGAATGGGGGAGAAGATATATTAAACTACCTACCAGACTGAAGCTCTCCAGAGCCATTGTGTTGACCTCATTGTTGTATACCTGTGAAACCTGGACATTATACCAGCATCCTGACAGGAAACTGAGTCCCTTCCATTTGAATTGTCTTAGGAAGATTCTGAAGATCACTTGATAAGATAAGGTACCAGCCACTGAGATTCTTTCTTGAACTGAACTGACAAGCAGTCAAACTCTACTTCAGAAAGCACAACTCCAATTGGCTGGTCACATTGTTAGAAGGCCAAATGTATGTTTGCCTAAAAGACTATTTTACAGGAGGCAGAGCCAAGATGGCGGAGAGAAGCCAGCAAGTTGCCTGAGCTCTCCTTCGGTTCCCTCAAAAAGAACATTAAACTGTCAAGATAATGGAATGTGATAGATGAGATTTGGCAGATACTCAGGAGCCCACCTGAGTGGATTACTAGCTGATTTGACTGCATTAGTAGTGGACTAGATTCTAAGCACATCTGGCTGGTACTTGAGAGTACTTAAGAAAGCATAGTTCTCAGAATCTAAAAAAACTTTGAACTTCCAGCCAAATCAACCAACCAGCTTGAAGAACTTCCCCATTCTGGGAGGGGACAGGAAGGAGGAAAGGGGAGCCTGCGTGAATAGCACTGTCTTTTTGGTTCCTGACTTGGTGGTGACGGCAGAGAACGATGGAGAGGAGCTGAGGAAAGATAGGATTGCGAGGTTGTAGGAATTCTGTTCTCAATCTTTCTCTTTCTATATTTCAATAAACCCTTAAAAATCTAAACTCATTTTGGTGATTTTAGTCAATTTCCCCCAAAACTGGGGGAACAGATTAGAACCCACATTTAGAATTTTAAATTACACAAAATCAAGCCTCTGGACAAATTCTGAAACTACAGAACTTGCAAAGAGACAGAGAGACCCAGTTTTCCAACCAGAGATAATTTAGAAGACTTCAGGAAAGGTCAGTCTCACTCAGGCAAAAGGGAGGCACAGCGCACCACAGCATAGCACAGCAGTTTGGAGGGGGTCGGGGCAAATCAGCAGGAAGCTGTGGACCACAGCCAAGCAACTGAGGCCACTTTATCCTGACTCAACAAACTGGTGGCCCAGCAGGGCAATGGTGAAACCCACCAGCACGAGCCAAGAGGGCAGGCTGCCAGCTAGATGGCCACCCACAGGACAGGCATGACCAGGCCTAGCCATCCATCCCAGCACACTGGGAGTGAGCCCAGGACAGTGAGAAATCCACAAGCCATAGAGGCCTCAGTGTAGAAATCCAATGACACAGGTGAATAGAATGTTAGAAAAGTTAGACATGAAAGATGGCTGGAGAAAATTGAATGAGGATAGAAAGAAACATACCTTTTCCTCAGCAGTACATGACACATTTTCAAAAATTGACCATGGATTAGGGCACAAAAACTTTATAGTCAAATATAGAAAGGCAGAAATCGTAAATGCATCCTTCTCAGATCATGATGCAATAAAAATTACATGGAATAAAGAGCCATGGAAAGGTAGACTGAAAATTAATTGGAAACTAAAGAATGAGTGGGTCAAACAACAAATCATAGAAGCAATCAATAACTTCATCCAAGAGAATAACAATAATGAGGCAACATACCAAAATCTATGGGATGCACCCAAAGCAGTGCTAAGGGGAAATTTTATATCTCTAACTGCTTACATCAATAAAAAAGAGAAAGAGGAGATCAGTGAATTGGGCATGCAACTTAAATAGCTAGAAAAAGAACAAGTTAAAAATTCCCAATTAAATACAAAGTTAGAAATCCTGAAAATTAAAGGAGAAATTAATAAAATTAAAAGCAAGAAAACTATAGAATTAATCAATAAAACTAAGAGCTAGTATTATGAAAAAACAAATAAAATAAATAAACCATTGGTTAATTTGATTTTATAAAAAGAAAGAAGAAAACCAAATTACCAGTATCAAAAATTAAAGGGGTGGTTTTACCACCAATCAAGTGGAAATTAAATCAATAATTAGGAACTATTTTTCCCAACTGTATGTCAATAAATTTGACAGTCTAAATGAAATGGATAAATATTTACAAATATACAAACTGCCCAGGTTAACTGAAGAGGAAATAAAATCCTTAAATAAGCCCATATTAGAAAAAGAAATTGAACAAGCCATTAATGAACTCCCTAAGAAAAAATCTCCAGGGCCAGATGGGTTTACAAGTGAATTCTACCAAACATTTAAAGAACAATTAATTCCAATATTATACAAATTATTTGGAAAAATAGGTGAAGGAGTCCTACCAAATTCCGTTTATGACACAAATATGGTATTGATACCAAAACCAGGCAGAGCAAAAACAGAGGAAGAAAATTATAGAACAATCTCCCTAATGAATATTGATGCAAAAATCTTAAATAAGATATTAGCAAGGAGATTACAACAAGTAATCACCAGGATAATAAACTTTGACCAGGTGGTATTTATACCGGGAATGCAGGGCTGGTTCAACATTAGGAAAACTATTAAGATAATCAACCACATCAATAAGAAAACTAACCAAAATCATATGATTATATCAATAGATGAAGAGAAAGCTTTTGACAAAATACAGCATGCATTCCTATTAAAAACACTAGAGAGCTTAGAAGTAGGTGGAGCTTTCCTTAAAATAATAAGGAGTATCTACCTAAAACCATAAGCAAGCATTATATGTAATGGAGATAAGTTAGAGGCCTTCCTAATAAGATCAGGGGTGAAACAGGGATGTCCATTATCACCTTTATTATTTAATATTGTACTAGAAATGTTAGCTTTAGCTATCAGAGAAGAAAAAGGAATTAAAGGAATTAGAATAGGCAAGGAGGAAACAAAGCTATCACGCTTTGCAGATGATATGATGGTATACTTAGAGAATCAACTCAAAAATTCCTTGAAACAATTAACAAATTTATCAAAGTAACAGGATATAAAATAAATCCACACAAATCATTCAGCATTTCTATACATTACCAACAAAGTCCAGCATCAAGACACAGAAAGAGAAATTCCATTTAAAGTAATGGTAGACAATATAAAATACTTAGGAGTCTACTTACCAAGACAAACCCAGGAACTCTATGAACACAATTACAAACACTTTTCACACAAATCAAATCAGATCTAAATAATTGGAAAAATATCAATTGCTCATGGATAGGCAAAGCTAATATAATAAAAATTAGAATTCTACCTAAATTAATTTACCTATTCAGTGCCATATCAATCAGACTACCTAAAAATTATTTTATAGAGCTAAAAAAATAACAAAATTCATCTGGAAAAACAAAAAGTTAAGAATATCAAGGGAACTAATGAAAAAAATGCACAGGAATGTAGGTTAACTTTACCAAATCTGAAGCTCTACTATAAAGCAGCAGTCATCAAAACTATTTGGTACTGGATAAGAAATAGAGTAGAGGATCAGTGGAATAGGCTAGGCACAGGAGACACAGTAGTAAATTACTTTAGTAATGTACTGTTTGATAAACCCAAAGACTCCAGCTTCTGGAATAGGAACTCAGCATTTGACAAAAACTGCTGGGAAAGCAGAAATTAGGCATAGACCAACATCTTACACCTTACAGTAAAATAAAGTCAAAATGGGTACATGATTTAGACATAAAAGGTGATACCATAGCTAAATTAGAAGAGGAAGGAATAGTTTACCTTTCAGATTTATGGAAAGGAGAACAGTTTATGACCAAACAAGAGATAGAGAATATTATGAAATGCAAAATGGATGGTTTTGATTACAATAAATTAAAAAGGTTTTGTACAAACAAAAGCAATGCATCCAAAATTAGAAGGGAGGCAGAAAGCTGGGAAACAATTTTTATAGCCAGTACTTCTGATAAAGGCCTCATTTCTAAAATACATCGAGAACTAAATCAAATTTATAAGAATCCAAGTCATTCTCCAATTGAGAAATGGTCAAAAGATATAAACAGGCAGTTTTCTGATGAAGAAATCAAAGCTATCTATTGCCATTTGAAAAAAATGCTCTAAATCACTATTGATTAGAGAAATGCAAATTAAAACAACTCTGAGGTACCACCTGACACCTACCAGATTGGCTAATATGACAAAAAAGGAAAATAATAAATGTTAGAGAAGCTGTGGAAAAATTGGAATGCTAATGCATTGTTGGTGGAACTGTGAACTGATCCAACTATTTTGGAGAGCAATTTGGAATTATGCCCAAAGGGCTGTGGTGAAAAGTTTTAACAGTCAGTTAGATAATGGAGAGACGCCAGGTTTTTTTTAGGACCACCCTTTTGGGGAGGAGACCAACAGCATGAGCTACACACACCAGTCCGCCTGAGACGCACACCAGATTGCCTGCTGAGCACTCGACTTCCGGAGTATGAGCTTAAAAGGCAAGGAGAGAACGGAAGTGGGTTTTTTTTTTCCTGCTCCACTGGTCTCCTGGCTGTGCTGCACAGACGCAGACTGGAGTTTGACTTGGCCCAGCTCTCGGTTAACAGCACGCGCTTGACTCGGTCTCTCTCCCCAAAGGTGGCCTTCGGTTTTTGGTGAGTTTTATACAGAATATAGACTAAGTCTAGACTTAAGACAATTTGTATTGTATTTCTACTTTCCTTTCCTTCTAATCAACATCACCTTGTGACTACCATACAATAAAAGCTCTATCTAGAAAACCAGAA
The DNA here is from genome assembly GCF_019393635.1 of Dromiciops gliroides. NCBI lineage: Eukaryota > Metazoa > Chordata > Mammalia > Microbiotheria > Microbiotheriidae > Dromiciops > Dromiciops gliroides. The sequence continues at coordinate 132,027,105 of NC_057862.1, forward strand.
GCTTCTTCCATTTACTAGTCTGGGAGATAAATTAATGGAAAGGTTAAGTAGGGTAGATTTATGATCTAATATCCAATTTTAATCTCACAGGGCTATAAAACTGTGCATACCCATTTGACCTAGCAATACCACTATTGGGTCTTTTTTCCCAAAGAGATCATAAAAAAGGGAAAAGGATCCACATGTACAAAAATATTTATAGCTCATCTTTTTGTGGTGGCAAGGAATTGGAAATTGAGGGGCTGCCCATCAATTGGGGAATGGCCAAACAAGTTGTGGTATATGAATGTATTGGAATTCTATTGTGCTGTAAAAAACAATGAACATGAGGAGTTCAGAGAAGACTGGAAGGACTTGAATGAACTGATGATGAGTGAGATAAGCAGAACCAGAATAAAATCATATGCAATATCATAAACATTATGTGTTGATCAACTGTGATAGACTAGATTCTTCTCACCAATACAAGATAGTACAAAGATACAAGATACAAGTACAAGATAGTTCCAAAGGACTCATGATGGAAAAGACTCTGCAAATACAGAAAAAAAAAGAACCGTGGAATACAGATGCAGATTGAACCATACTATTTCTTTTGTTTTGGGTGCTGTTATTTTTCTTTTTTGAGGTTTTTCCTTTTTGCTCTGATTCTTCTCTTATAATATGACTAATGCAGAAATATGTTTAATGTTATTATACATATATAACCTATATCAGATTACTTGCTGTCTTGGGGGGGAAGGAAGGGGAAGGAGGGAGAAAAAATTGAAACTAAAAATCTTATAAAAATATTGAAAACTATCTCTACATGTAACTGGAAAATAATAAAATACTTTTACAATAAAAAATTAAAATGGATAAATTTTAGAAATATTTATTAATTCATTTAGAATCACTATGATAAATCTATTATACATTAATGTAATTGACATTTTAATGAAAAACAATTGCATTTTCTGAAACAAGTGAAAAAAAGACTATTTTACAGAGAATTTACATAAGACAGATACTAACACAGAGTTCAGAAGAAGCAATAAAAGGAAACCTTCAAGGTTTCTCTGAAGAACTATGGAATCAGCTGTGATACATGGGAGACACTGGCACAGGACCACCCAGCATAGTATGCCTACATCAAAGAAGGTGCTGTGCTCTATGAGCAAAGCAGAATTGTAGCAGTTCAAAAGAAATGTGAGATGTGCAAATTCAGAGTTATCTGCACTCCAAATGTCCATATGGACTATTTATACCAAACCTGTGGTGGGGAATTCCCATCTGATCAGCCATAGTCAGACACACTGTACTTTTAACCTGACATAGTGATTTCATTTTGATCTTATTTGATTACAAGTGACAATGTGCGTGTGCACATGTATGTGTGTGTTCATGCATCCAACAAGCAGGAAAAGGAGGAGCTATCTTAAGAAATTGACATATATACATATATGTGTGTTTCTTTAGAGAGAGCGTCCTTTTCCTGCTTGTTGGATTTTACATTGTGACTTCAGATTTTCAGTTTTTTAGTTTCCTATCCAATTCAGCTTGATTTCCCCCATAAAATTCATTAATTTTTCCCTGAATCATTTGGAATATCACTAAATACCCCCAAATGACTCCCTTTTGATTATTTAGGCACTTAGGGGTACAGTTTAAGTCCGTACACTAGGGGCTCATTTCGTATGCTATTGTCCATAATCTATCATTGATAATGCCTTTTTCTAACTAATTTTAAGGAGTGACTTTGGTAGTTGAGGAAAATTAAGTTCTTTGTATGTATGTTTTTTCTTTCTCTTTCACTAGTGACCAGGTAAACAATAAAATAGAGTCAGGCCAGATGAATGCATGAGGGCAAACAGATCCCCATTCCTATATACAGTTCTGTCAAGTATGAACAGTACTCATACCTGACCTAACTATATTATCAAATGATATCCCATCCTTGAAAATTTTCAAAAAGCATCAAGAACAATGTAAATATAAGGCAAGAGAGGGAGAGGGTGTAGTGTAGTGTAGTGGAATGCCTGCCAGATTTAGAATCAAAGGAACTCAGTTTAAATATCATCTTTGTCACCTGTTTAACCTTAGGCAAATCACTTACCCTTTTAAGGTCTTAGTTTCTTGATCTGAAAAATGAGGGATTTAGACTGGATGACCTCTGAGGCTGCTTTCAGATCTAAATCGGTTGTCCTGTCCTGTTATTAACATTATGCACTTGCCTCATGTCAACATTCCAATAACCTATTTTTCTAGGTGTTCTTAATTTATCCAGTCTAACATTCATATTTTCTGATTAAATTACTCATCTCATCATTATTGATTTCAATAGGTTTTGCTGCATTAACTGAAGGTTTAAAAAAAAATCTTCAACATTTCCAATTTGGATTAGTTATCTTTTGAAACTCAAATAAATGCATGAATAAAATGGAGAAGAAATAATTGAGAAAGAATATGCTCTCTATTTGTCTATGTCAAAGTTCTCAACTTGGAGTCCATTAACTTTTAGAAAAATATTTTAATAACTGAATTCAATAAAATTGGTTTCCTCTATAAACCTATGGATTTCATTTTATACATTAAAAATATTATTCTGAAAGGAAACCATAGTTTTCACCAGACTAAAAAGGGTGTACATAGACCCTTAGTTTCTGGTCTTTACAAATAACTTTGTAAAATTAAACCTCATTTTCTTCACTTTTACTCATTTTTTATTTAGTCTTATGAACCCAGGAAGTTTTACTTTCCTTCTCTGATCCAAATTTCCAAGCAAGACTTGAATTAAAATTTTACTGAGTAGAAGAATCAAATGATTTGAGCATTTTGAATGTGGAAGAATCTCTCAAGGTTGTGGAACCATTCATTTCCATCAAGCAGTATTCCTACTAATCGAGAGATAAATATAAGGATGGGAGCATGAGACTACTGCCTAACACATAGGGCACACTTCGTAAGTGTTTGTTGATTTGACTTGAGGAGACCATGTCAACAGCATAGGCATACACAGAGCATGAGTTGGGTGTTCTGATACACCCAGAATATATTCCATGCAACAAATTGTCTCAGACATCAGAATAAATAGGAATTTTCTTCAGCCTTGACTGAACTTAATATATCTTACAGTACAATGATAATACCAACAAAAATAAATTTATGTAGTACTTATAATGTGACAGGCACTATGCTAAGTTTTTTATAGTTTTTATCTCATTTGGTCCTCACAACAACCCTCATCATCATCCTATTTTAAAGATGAGGCAAAGAGTGGTTAAGAGACTTGCCCAGGATCACACAGCAACTGTCTGAGACTGGTTTCAAACTCAGGTCTTTCTGATTCTAGGTTGGGCACTCTACCCACCACACCACCTAAGAGTATGATGGTTGCTAAGACATGGATCAGGAACTTTTTGCAATTTTTGTTTTTCTAAGAACTATTTGTTTCCCATTTTAAGGCGATATGCTCATATAAATGGTCTTTTAGTCTTGTGGGGTTTTTTGGAGGGGAAATAGGGTGATATTAGAAAGGGTGGTCTAATAAGAGAAGAACATCTTTAGTTTCTTTGACTCCTAAACTCCTAAGATAACTGCACATCAGGACAAAGAATGTGCTAAGTAGCAAGTCACAAACAAATGCCAAGGATCTAGAATAAAGTAATCTTGTAGCAAAGCCCTGGAGAGGGGATGGATAGGTACAGCTGTCACTAGAAGCCAAGGTATAGTGAGTAAATAGATTCGAAGTAGCAATCCAGGGCTGGCATACCTTTACATACCAAATGTCAATGTATGGCCTTAAATCAAACCCTGAGGGCTTAAGTTGGGGATCGAGGATCAGGACAAGCATGGGGTTAGAATAAAAAAGATATATGACTGGAAATAGGAGCACTTTAATATTAAAGGACAGAACAAGACTGACTTTAGCATAACGGTCAGGAACCAGAATACTTTCAGAAACTGAAAGAGAATGGCCAAGCTATCAGGAAAACAACTGTAAAGCATCACCAACAAAAACAGGCCTTGATGAATAAAGCAACTTTTCTCCCTTTGATCTTTGTGTTCTCTTTAAGAAGTAATCAACCCCAGAATGATTAGTCCCCTCACACCAAGTAACAGGCATCATCAGCTTAGAGTGGTGTCAGTTTGGACAAAATCAAGCAATGGGCACAGTCAGGAAGATCCAAAACCTGGCACCGTTACATTACCAAAAAAGAGTCTCTTTTGCTATTTATAGCTAGTAAACATTTTAAAAATTGCAACCTCTCTAATCTTGGTCACTAGTGGGGGAAAAAAACAAACAAATGGGGAACAGTAAACTCCCTTGATACACCATGGTTAAGTCCTTCCATCAGGATGACTGAGGAATACTCCAAAGGCTAGAATTAATCATTAGAAGAAAATCCATCTGTGGTTAAGACTATATCTAGTCTCATGGTGATATTAAGCAGGACAGGAACCCTATGTACTCTGTTTCTGGCTATGGATTCATGGGAAATGGCCAACAGCTGGGAAAAAGACACAAAGTAGCAAATCCTTAGGGATTCAAAATAGGATCAATGAAATTCCTCTCCACTGTACTTTTTTTAAACTCTCATGAGAAAAATGGATGGGCAGATGGTAGTTTAAAATTTAGACTGAGAAGGGGAAAAAATCTAGAAAAGAAAAATTCTGTTCACTTAATTTATCCTAGTGATTTATTTAATGGAAAAAAAATCCTGCATGTATTCTATTAAAGTAAAACTAGAGAAAAACAGTGTTGAATATTCATCACTGGAGGACTATGTTGAGATCCTAAGGATACAAATCCCACAGACATCAGTTACTTGACTAGAAATTTAAAAGTTCAAATGAGTAATTGTAGGAAATCTTATACCTAAGATGATGTGAAGGGTAAAAAACCCCAAACATTCTTTTCTAGATAATAAGGCAAAAAATTACAAAACTTTGTAATTTATTATTCATCCTTTTTTCTATGCAGATATGTTTAGGGTAATTAGCTGTAATAGTATTACCTCAAAGGTGATGTCACCAGGAGTTTGCATAAAAGTCAGAAAAGACTTCCACTTTGCATTTGTAGCCAGATGCACAAATCTACCCCAAGGATGAGCTCCTGGAAGGAATGAAAACTTTAAAAATATTTCTAAAATTTCTTCCTGCTTATGACATTTTTTTCTGAATGACAAATCAAATACCACCTAGACTAAAAACAAGGACAAAAAATGCAAAGCCATTTCCTTTTTTTGATTTCATATCATTGAGCTTTACATTTAAAAAGAACCCTACTTTTAATTTTGCCATCTATGCCACTAATCTATCATGTGTGCAAGTGTTACTGAGGACCATGGCAGGACTGACATAACAGGTGAATAAAAAGTCTCCCATCATTGGGTTAGCAGCCCTAAAAGCACAATCTGGAAAGCTTGTCATGGGGAATAGCTTTGTTTCTTCACTTCATGGATCTTACAAAGCTTTTTTTTCAAAGAGTCACTTTCTTCCCAGCTGATGCATTTCAAATCAGACTGTTGTTTCTTTAACTCAAGTTACAATTATGAGGACATATTGATTTTATCCTCCTAATCTGACTAATCTTGGTCAGATTAGTGACAATGGTATAGAACTGGCTGTGCATATAGAGAAGGTCTTATGGCCAATCTGGATGTTTAATGTTATGGGGTTAAAACAGTTTAAAACATTTTTCCACTTTACATTCAGATATTTTTAACATATAGACATTATAAATACAATTTAATTGGTAGATAATTACTAGACAAAGAATTGAGAGAACTGAAATCCATAGGCCTGTATGATTAATTTTTGATATATGTCTGAGAATGTAAATTGCATTTCTTTGTGGAAGCTTATTTTGTCACCATTCACCAAGTATCCTATGGTGCTTACTATGGGCAAGATACTATACTAGGTAAAAAGGAGATAAAGATGAAAAAACAATAGTCCCTGCTCTTAAGAAGTTTACAATCTTTTAAGGGGTTATAGTGTATAAAGAGAGCAGACAAATCAATAAAATATAATTTGATAGAGACAATTATCTGACAAAATTTGCAGTATGTTCTGAAGGCCACACAGTCATTTGTTGCCCCCGCTTGCCTGAATATCACATTTAAGGCCAACAGTTTTCACTTTATATAACAAAATAAACATGATATGAAATGGAGCCTATAATCCCCGCATCCCTCACCCAGTGCCTAAAAGTTCTTGTGATTCTTCTCAAATATATGCATGTGCCTTTGGATTCATACATGCCAATCTCAAATTCTAAGGCTTTTCCACTTGCATATTGGACTAAATGGGAAAGTTTACTCCTTTGCAGCATAACACAGTGTAAAGAAAACAGGATTAGATGTCAGAAGACTAGGCTGAAATTTAGACAAATGACTTAATCCCTCTGGGCTCCAGTTTCTTCAGCTGTAAAATGAAATGGTTGCAATACATAATCTCCTAGGTTTCTCCCAGCCCCACAATTCTAATTCTTCATGTTTTGTGAGTAAGGTAATAGGTAGGACTGTATATAGGGTCAATACAAGGCAAAATCTTGCAATATTTCTTCAGTCAGCTTCTGTTTTACATACTGCACTCCCTTTTAGCCTCACTGGCTTCCCAGTTTTCTGATAAACTCAGACCACAGCTGATTCCCAACCCTTTGCCCAGAGCTTCCCAAAAAGGTACTCAATACCTCCACTGAGAAGTCCCTCAACTTTCAGACCATTCTGATTCTATTCTCTGATCCTGTGTTCTTTTCTTTCAAAAGATAATTAACTTGTTAGCTTGGCAAACTCATTGTGGCTGAAGTATATGGGATTGGGGTACATATGATTATGCTACCCCTCCTAACTAAGCATTTATAATCAATAAAAGCCTTTATTGCTTTAGGCCAATGGGATGAGTGTTGTGAGGCAGACCCCATGGTGCTACAGGCAGCAAAGTAGCACATTTTATAGAGCACAGCACTTGAGAGTTTGTAAGACTTGAGCTTGAATCCTTTCTCAGACAATTACTAGGTTTGTGAGGCTGGACAAGTCCCTTAACAACTCAATGCCTTAGTTTTCTCATATATAAAATGGAGATAATAATTGTACAAATCTCCTAGAGCTATTGTAGCAAGTGAGGTAGCATGAATAAAGCACTTTACAGACTTTAAAATACTATATAAAGGCCCGTTCTTATCATTATAATGGTCTTTTGAAAATTTTCCCTTCCCCTTTTTCCCAAGCAAACCACAATTCTGCTTTTGTATCAAGGGCTTGGCTTATGAACTCACACTACTGGATTCTTATTGCTACTACCTCTCCTATGAATGTGAATTACTAGCCAAATAGCTTTGTATAAAGGACAGAATAAAAGGTTTCACCCTTACCCTCTTGTTCTCTTTCTCTGTTATCTGGATCTCATCTTCCTGAAAAATCTCAATTATTCTAACTCAGGGAATATATTTCTCACTCTTAACCTTTGTGTTCTGTTCTAGTTCATTTTGTGGTAAAGATGGCTTCCTTACCTTCTGTACTAGTCCAGCATATGTGCCCAATGATACTGCCTTGTCCATTCCAAGCATGACCCCTCCCTGTTGCTACCAGAAAGAGTTGCTTCCCAATTAAATACCTTTTTCTACCTCAAAACAAATTTCCTATTATAACTCCCATCAAATTCTATTTGTCTTTCAGATCTTTGTCAGAATCCAGATGACAGACCTATCCACCATGTCCACATTTCTCTACCTACATTTGCTGATTCATGCACAGATGTTCTTTCTCTAGGGAACTGGTTTTCTAATATATACTTTAACAGTGGTGAAAAAAACATAATTTGTCATATAATAAATAATAAGAACTCCACTCCCAATCCAATAAGGTCAGTATCATGGTAACCACTAGCACGGTAGCAGTTAGGTGGCACAGCAGATAGAGCACTAGACTACGAATCAGAAAGACTCATCTTCATGATTTCAAATCTGGCCTCAGATACTTACTAGCTATGTGACCCTGAGCAAGTTACTTAACCCTGTTTGCCTCAGCTTCTGTATCTGTAAAATGACGTAGAGAAGAAAACAGAAAACCACTTCAGTATCTCTGCCAAGGAAACCCAAATGGGCTCACTAGGAGTCTGAAGCAACTGAACATCAACATGGCAACACAGTTGAAGTTTTAGGTTCTGTGGCATGATCAGCATTCCACAGAGAATGACATCAAGTTTTGGGCCCAATTCCTTCCTTTGAAACTAGTTGCATGTCAGTGGATGAGTCATATACCCTCTCAGTGTTCCAGACAACTCACTAAGATTAAGTTACAGGGGAGTAGCCTGTAATCAGCCTCAATTTAGGGAATTTCTTTGCTGAAAGTTTCCAATACTACTAAAACACAGGTCTGGTGACCTCTTCTTCTCCCTTCACTCCCAGATTGTGCTTTTTGAATCTTTCTACATAGATGATTTCTACATAGATGATTGTAATATAATATCTATTTTTTTTATACTTTGGATGAAAACTTATTCCATGCCTCCTGAACCAGCTGAATTCCAACCCTTCCTTACTGCCACATCTTTGCTCCTCTCTATGACTCACAATTATTCCAAGTGAGAAAGGAGGATGCAGTTGACATTTATCACCTCCCTCATCATCCACCTATCAGAAACTTAAACTCAGAGGCACCCCATCCCATCCACATTAATCTTCACTAGCATCTTGTCTACTCAGTACTCCCTCTCCCCACTTCTCAGACAATCATTTTCATGGAAAAATGAAAGGATATACTTGAAATATGCGTGAACATTTAAAACATCCAAGTCAATTGATCAAAATTTTTTTAACAACACATATTTAGTAGAACATATGTAGAAGATGTTGATGAATTCAGTGTCCATCCACAATCAGGATATTTTAGTTGTCTGTGTCCATACTCACATAAAGTGGTAATTCCTCTCGTAATGTTATAATTTTCTTTTCTCCTCCTTTAGAATATCTGAGGTAATGCCAAGGACTGATTCCCACATGTCAGAGCAAAGAAAGAAAAACACTCAAGTGGAATTAGCAAGAATTTATTGCAGAAGGTAAGAGATGAAGAAGTGAAATAGGGAACTATCTGAACTCTCTCTGAAACATTGCTTTCCTACTTTAGAAATATCACTGAATTTCTATAATTTTGAGCAAATTTGCATAATCGATTTGCTACATTCACTAGGAGAATCTGTTTACCAAAAGCCAGTTCTTCTTCCATGCACTTAATGTCCTCTCTCTTCTAATAATTTTCTAAATAAATCCAAAGAAGTCAAAAGCACGTGAACATATCTTTTCACATGGTGTAATGTGACACATTTCAAAAATTTTTCATTTGGCTTTAAATTTTTCTTTTGGTAATGAGCTTTTGGAATAGCTGTTAATGGATATAATCTTTTGTGTACAGATACTTTGTCAGATGAATTTAATTCTTTTCTTAAAGAGAAAAAAATCTGTTGAAATAGTTTCCAAAGGCTCATAATCCCATGTCTACAGATTAATTCCTACAGGAAAATAAAGTTTAAAATCTTCCAAATGGAATTTTCTTTAGCTCACTTCAGGAATCTCCCCTCCCCAACACCCTTGCATTTAACCTAATGATTTTCAGATTTCCAAACTCCATTGCTACAATGCTAAAAAAATAACTGCAGGTCAAGGGTCAGGGGAAGAGGCCTATTCGGTGAAAGGTTGAATAACTTGAAAGAAAAGAGTCGCAATTTTAAGAAAAAGGTTTAACAGGTTTGGGACTCCTCAAGTGCTGGCAAAGAGTCAGCTCTTTCTCAGTTTGGTGATCGCCATGGAGGTGTTAACTTTTTAGCTGCTGGGGATTTGGGATTTATTAGGTTTTTCCTCCTCTTTACTTATTTAGTTAGGGAAAACATTACTTCATTGCCACAATTATACTTCAGATTTTATGAATTAACCTGCCTGGCCGGGGGGGGGGGAGACTAAACTAAACTTGCATCCTATGTGTGTGATCAGATCCATAACCAAATTAATTCTGCAAGCTTGTTCCCTGAGAGGAGTGTTGAGTCATCAAGGCTAACACAGATGTTACTTGTCCACTGGAAAAAAAAAAAACAACTGAAATCTGATTTCCCATGGGTCCATCCATCCTCTTCATTCAGAAGCTGAGGGAAACCCACTTACAATCAATCTCAAGGGATATAGAAAAATGTAACCTATCATCAAGCTTCCACTCTTCCAAGCAAAAGAGAATGAGGGAATGAATATAAGAGACAAGGAATGGGGCTAATTTCAAATGACTGAAAGTAATGAGAATTACTATACTTGATAGTATATTTGTCAATTTTTAAAAGTGGCCTTTGAAGTATTCAATGTGGAAGGAAAAGTAGTATTTTTCCAATATACCTGAATATGAACACAGATATAAGGTAATTGTGATTTACTGACTTCTAAGAAACTATATGGCATAATGGATAGAGATTGGGCTTTTTAGTCATGAAGACTTGAGTTTATACATTTTATATATTTCCTCTGAAACATAATATAAAAATGTACAAGGGCATGTCCTCAATGAAACAGGCAATTCTCTAAGACCATTCAGTTACATTACATTTGTTGATCTACATTGGCTATTAACAAAACGATATTCAATATTCTGAGTTCTTTATACAACTGGCATAAAAAGAATTTGATATATTTGATCTATATGTATAAGGTAAATACAATGTATATACACATACATATGTGTTCACATATTTATATTTACATATATAAAGATCCAGCTAGGCAGCACACTGAGTAGAGTGATGGACCTGCAATAGGAAATACCTGAGTTCAAATCTAGCCTAAGATACTTACTAGCTGTGTGACCCTGGGCAAATCATTTAACTTCTGTGTGCCTTAGTTTTCTCAGATCTAAAATAGAGATAATAATTGCACCTGCTTTACAGGGTGTGTTTTGTTTTTTTGTGAAGATCAAATGAGATAATATTTGCAAAATGCTTAGCATACTGCCTGGCATACAGTAGTTGATTTATAAATGCTCATTTCCCCTTTTGTATGACTATATGTAAAATAATTGAGCATTTTTTGGTATAGAGTAAATTGTGAATCGAATATGGAATTGGCAATAACAACATTATCTTATACATAGCAAATTTTGGTTTACCAAGCACCTAACAATAATCCGACAAAACAGGTAGTACAAGTAGTATTGCCACCTCTGTGGAAATCTGTGAGAAACTCTCAGGCTTAAACATTTGTCAGTGGTTTCCAATAGTTTTAATTTGAATAAAGTTCACTTTAATTCAACAAGTATTTACTAAGTACAAGGTGTATAATATGTTCTTTGAGGGAAACAAAAGAATAAGAGAGTTCCTGCCCTCAAACGTTATCATTTAGTAATCAAGTAGGAAGATAAATTTTTTACAAATAAGAATCATTGAATTTTGGACTTGAAAAGGGCATTATAAACCATCTGATACATGTTCTTCGTTTTACTCATGAGGAAAAGAGAAATCAAGCACAGAGAAACCAAGTGACTTGTTCAAAATGACATTTCTGTTTTTTTGTTTTTGTTTTTGGAAGGGCAATGAGGGTTAAATGACTTGCCCAGGGTCACACAGCTAGTAAGTGTCAAGTGTCTGAGGCCAGATTTAAACTCAAGTCCTCCTGGATCCAGGGCCAGTGCTTTATCCACTGAGCCACCTAGGTGCCCCAAAATGACATTTCTAATATATTGAAAAGTTTAGATTCAAATTCAGGTTTTCTAATTCAAAACTCAGTACTCTTTCACAGAATCAGGCATCTTAGACTTGGAAAGGATCATGAATACCATTGAATATAATAGCCCATGCCTGCATAAGAACCCGTCTCACAACATACCCCACAATTAGCCCTTCAGCCTTTGCCTGAAGACATTTAATGAGACAAAACCAAACATTGTTCCCCAGGTTGTCCCCTTACCCCTCTAAAGGCTTCTTCTAAGATACCATAGAAACCTCTTTACGAGGGAAGCTACCTTCACCTATGGAATTTAGAAAATGGAAGTATCCTTCAGCCAGGAAGCTAACTCAACCTCTGAACATCACACTTTGGATATAACTTCCACCCTGTTATTGGTTGTTTCCTTACAGACCTTCCATTTTAAGGAGAATACCCAAGTCAACTATGTCTTCATTCCTCTCCATTCTGTACTTTTTATTCTCTCCCATGCACTAGGCTTCCATTCCTACTCTATACCTTCCTTTTATATGTTGTCTTCTCCCAATCAAAATATAAGCTCCTTTCGGGCAGGGAATGCACTGTCTTTCTGCTTGTATTTGAATCCTCAATATGTAGCATAATAACTGCCATATAGTAAGCATTTAATAATGCTTGTTGACTTGCCTACTTCCTGACATAGCCCATTTGACTTTTAGATGGCTCTAATTATTAGGAAATAGTTACTTATAACCAGCTTAAATCAACTTCTCTGTAATTTCCATCCATTGCTACAAAGTTCTGCTCCCTGGCGCCAAAGAGAACAAGTCTAATCCCTCTTCCACAAGATGGCTCTTCAAATACTTGAAGATAGGTATTATGTTTCTCCTAAGTGTTCTCATCTCTTGGATAAACATGCCCAATTCCATTAACTAATCCTTCTTTGGCATGCTCTAGAGATCTTTCATTATCCCAGTCACCCTTCTTTGGCTGCTTTCTACCTTGTCAATGTCCTTCCTAAAATGTGACCCTCAGAACTGAGCCTATTACTTTAGATATGATCTGACTAAGGCGGTGTACAGAAGGACTATGGCCTAGAATTGAATATCATGCCTCTTATGTAGCCCAAGGTTGCACTTGTTTTTTGACCATCATATAAAGGTCATCAAAATTTCCAGGACTTTATAAAAGTACCACTATGTGGCCCCAATCTTGAGCTTATTTAACTGATTTTGTACAGTGTAAGACTATTTACACCTGTTAAATTTTATCTTATTTTCATCTAATGTACTAGTCCATCAAGGTGCTTCTGGATCCTGACATTCCATAGTACCATGTTGATATTGGTGTTATAAGAGCGATATAGAAAAGTACCAAAGAGGTTCAGAGGGCATTTCATATTCATACTTTTGCAATTAGGAACATAACTGAATAAGACATCCACACCAGAAGACTGATCAATTCCAGGGCAATTCCAAGGATATATATCTAGACTTAGGTATCCTCAGATAACTATTTCAGGAAGAGTATCTGTCTCTGTTTTGCCATGATAACATCTTTTCCGAAAGGCAACTAATTACTACAGTGCATATAATTCTGGAAGCAAAGCTAGAAAGACTTCATTTGAAATAGGACTTCAGATACTTAATTAACTTGATAAGTAATTTAACCTCTGCCTCAGTTTCTTCATCTATAAAATATGATAGAAATAGAACCTACTTTTCAAAGTTGTTGTAAGGATAAAGATAATATTTGTAGAGTACTTTGCAAAATTTAAAGCATTACATAAATGCTAGTGTTAAGAATAAAATCAATTCCAGAAATGTCACAGTTTTGTTCCACTCTAAGCTTCATTCAGGATGACTACTTAATTATACCTTTAGAGTATGTATTAGAAGAGACCTAAAAATTGGTCTAGTTTCAGAATTTACTTGGTTTGACAAGGTAAGTTCAGAAATAACCTGACTTCTTAAGCTAGTTTCCTGGGACCAAGTAGAATGGGCTATACAACTTCCAGAGTCACCCTATTCTGAACCTGGGTATTCAAATGTGTACAGTTAAGAGTCACATACCTGAAGTTGCTCTAGAATTAACTATATCCTTAGGGAATGTGTTCTGGAGTGTTGTATGATGATTGATAACACAGTATGTATAAAATAACACTCATGACTCAAAACAAACTGGTATGAGATTGAATAGGAAAAATTGATCAAATTTAACATTAGTAAATCCATAATGGACAATATTTAAGGGAAAGTTATGGATGGGGTCAAGAATTAGATGAGAAACTTAAGAAAAGATGAAATATATGGGATCAGTGGGAGCTAGTATTTTCCAGTTGTAAACAGGGATCAAAAAGGAAATTTGCAAAGTTACTCTTTCTGATTCCAAATGATCATGTTTTGATAGCTAAACCAGAGCTTGAGCATTTTGGTGATAATGAACTATGTGGACGCTTTGGCGGGGGCTATCAATGACTAGGCATTCAGGTGTTTTAGGTTTGATGATGCTACTACCATAGTGGCCACTGAACAAAAAGACCTGATGTCCCAATAGACTTTTTTTTTAAAAGTACTAGGTTCCTGGCTTATTTTCTTCTCTTCCTACCTGCAGGTTATAAAAATATCCTTCCCCTCCAGTAAAAGGCTATTGAGATATCATCTCACACTAAAGAGAAGTTCAAAATAGGTTTAGATATAATGGGTGGGTGATATGATAAGCAAATAGGGTGAGTATGGAACATTTTGCCTCTAAGAACTGTGGTTAAGGGAAGAATTTATGATAAAACAAGAAATAGAGATTATCATAGGAGTAAAATGGATAATTTTGATTAAATTAAATTAAAACTGTCTTGCACAAACAAAACCAATGCAGCCAAGATTAGAAGGAAAATGGGAAACTTTGGAGATGTGAATGGGGAATTGACAGTTTCTCTGATGAAGGTCTCATTTCTCAAATATATATAAAAGATGCTCAAATTTATAAGAATACAAATCATTTCCCAACTGAGAAATGGTCAAAGGATATGAAAAGGCAGTTTTCAGAAGAAGAAATCAAAGCTATGAATAGTGACATGAAAAAATAAATCACTATTGCTTAAAGAAATGAAAATTAAAACAATTCTGAGTTACCACCTCACTCCTATACATGCTGGAAGGGATGTGGTAAAATTGGGGCACTAATGTACTGTTGCTCGAGTTGTGAACTAATCCAACTGTTATGGAGAATAATTTAGAACTATATCCAAATGGCTATGATACTGATACACTTTGACCCAGAAATACCACTTCTAGGTCTGTATCCAGAGGTGAGAGAAAAGGGTAAGGGAACTATTTGTACAAAAATATCAGTAGCAGCTCTTTTTGTAAAAGGAAATAACTAGAAATTGAGGAAATGAATATCAATTGGGGAATTACAGAGGAAGTTATGGCATATGATTGTAATGGAATACTATTCTGCTATAAGAAATGATGAGCAGGATGCTTTCAGAAAAACCTGGGAAGATGTATATGAACTGATGCAAATTGACCTGAGCAGAACCAGGAGAACATTATACATACTAACAGCAATATTGTATGATGATCAACTGTGAATGACAGCTATTTTAATCAATACAATGAACTAAGAAATTTTTGAAATATGATGAAATATGATGAAAAATATTTCCCCTCCAGAGAAAGAACTGATAGACTCTGAATGCAAATTAAAGCCTTTTTTTTTTGAGGGGCAATGAGAGTTAAGTGACTTGCCCAGGGTCACACAGCTAGTAAATGTGTCAAGTGTCTGAGGCTGGATTTGAATTCAGGTCCTCCTGAATCCAGGGCTAGTGCTTTATTCACTATGCCACCTAGCTGCCCCCAAAGCATAATTTTTAAACTTTATTTTTCTTGATTTTTTTTGTTTGTTTCCTTTTGCAATATGGTCAATATGAAAATGTTTTTCATGACTCCACATGTATAATATATTTCAAATTGTTTGCCTTCTCAAAAAGGAAGGAGTGGGGCAGCTAGGTGGTGCAGTGGGTAGAGCACTGACCCTGGAGTGAGGAGGACCTGAGTTCAAATCTGGCCTCAGAGACTTAACACTTACCAGCTGTGCAGCCCTGGGTAAGTCACTTAACCCCAATTGCCTCACAAAAAAAAGGGGGGAAAAAAGGAAGGAGTACTGGGAAGGAAGGAGATAATTTAGAACTAAGAATTTTAAAAATATTAATGTAAAATTTTTCTACATGTAATCAAGAAATATTAATGAAATAAAAATTCTTTGGGAAAATAATTAATGAAAAAGGGAAAATGTTATTAACTATAGAAATAGCCTGCAAACTAAAAGAAGGTTATGTTGATGGAAACTACGCTAGAAATCAAAATGATGTAAGTTTCCCAAACAATTAATATTATAGGCGACTGTACCTGATTCATTGTGACCCCATTTGGGGTTTCTTGAGAAAGATACTAGAATGGTTTGCCACTTCCTTCTCTAGTTCATTTTACAGATGAAGAAACTAAGGCAAATAAGGTTAAGTGACATACCCAGTATCACACAGCTACTAAATTTTTGATACCGGATTTGAACTATGGTCTTTCTGACTCCAGTCTCTGTATTCTATCTACTGTGCCACCTGTCTTGACCACGTGCACTCCCTAAGGGTCTATTTCCCAATTTTCAATAGAAATTACCAAAAAAATACCATATTTTCTTTATCTGTAAAATGGAGATAATAATAGACAGCACCTACCTCCCAGGGTTGTAAGGATTAAATAAAATAATATTTGAAAAATGCTGGGGGCAGCTAGGTGGCGCAATGGATAAAGCACTGGCCCTGGATTCAGGAGTACCTGAGTTCAAATCCTACCTCAGACACTTGACACTTACTAGCTGTGTGACCCTGGGCAAGTCACTTAACCCCCATTGCCCCACCAAAAATTAAAAAAAAAAGTATGAAAAATGCTTAGCACAGTCCCTGGCATATAGTAGGCATTTAATAAATGTTTATTATTATTATTATATCAAGGATAAATAACATGTTTATTCACTATGAAATAGCTTTCAAATGAGTCTATAAATTAAACATGGTAATATTGTGACAATTCACAGAACTTTTATTTACTTTCATTGATTTGTAGGATACCCAGGTGAATGCCTATACAGAGCAGAAGGAGATTTGCTGCCAGGAAATGGTGAGAGTACCTATGGATGAGGATATATGCTTAACTTAAAATTTATAAAGAACACTGAGAGAGGAACTTTGCAGATGGCTCATCTAAGCCTTAGAGCCTGGTAGATAAGGTCTTATGTTCCAAAAAATGGCAAGCCACAAATCAACTGGAAGACATACGTAGCATGAATAATAACATGGTTGTACCTGGCAGTAAAATGTAAGTATACATTAGTTTATGTTGAAAACTACCTAGAATAAGCATTGCTATTTTCTTTAAATAAAAGTGCCAGCCCAGTAACATAAAAGGTAAAATTTGGGGTTTCAACTTTCAAGTTAAATTTGAGAAAAACATCTTATTATGTTGTCCCTTGTTAATTGCAAAACTTAAAAAAAAAAATTTGTGGATCCCAGCAATTCAAATAGGAGTATTTAAATTTGAAACAATAAAAAGTGAACACATCACTCTCAGAATAAAAGTAAGTTTGAGTCCAGGCTGACCTTTTGCAAAATGAGTAAAATACTACTTGCATGATAGCCTACTTCCTATGGTTGTGGTGAGAAATGAAAACGCTTTATAAATTTTAGAGCATTATTATATAAAGCATAAAATATTACAAAGGCAGCTAGGTAGTACAGTGGATACTATGCAAGACCTAAAGTCAGGATGACCTAAATTTAAAATTGACTTCAGACAATTACTTGCTGTGTGACGACAGGCAAGTCATTTAACCTCAGTTTGCCTCAGTTTGTTCCTCTGTAAAATGGGGATAATAGCACCTATCTCCTAGTGTTGTTTGGAGGATCAAATGAGATAATATTTCTGAATATTTCTTCAGCATAGTAACTAGCAAATTGCCATTATTATTGTTGAAAGATCATTTTCATTTTATAAGATGAAATTCCAATTGAAACAATCCTGGGACAAATTGTTAACACTATTGGACATTTGAGAGTATTTGTGGTAAAGAAAAAAAATCTCTTAAATTTTAGAGTTTATTTTCTACAGAAAATAGAAAAAAAATGCCAAGTCAACAGAGGGATATCCCATATATCCCTAATCCAAGGTGTTTTTTTTTAATTAACCTCACAGTGATACACAGTGGGACTGATGCTGTAAATTCTAAGATCACAGAATTGTAGAATTTGGGGGCAGCTAGGTGGCACAGTAGATAGAGCACCAGCCCTGGAGTCAGGAGTACCTGAGTTCAAATCTGACCTCAGATTTGACACTTACTAGCTGTGTGACCCTGGGCAATTCACTTAACCCCAATTGCCTCACTAAAAAAAAAAAAAAAAAGAATTGTAGAATTTGAAAATATGAAGAGCCTTTAGTAGTCATTTAATGTGGCCAAAATCTGAAAGAAATCCTCAGTATAATAAATAATGCCAATCAAGTGGTAAACCAGACTCTTCTTAAAAACCTTCAATAAATAAAAGCCCACCACCTCTCAGAACAAGCAATTCTACTTTTATACAGCTCTAGTTGTTAGAAGGTTGAGGTTTTTTCCTCCTAAATTTGCCACTTTGAGTCTTCTACCCATTTCTCCTAGTTATGCCTTCTGAGACCAAAGAAAATGACTGATCCCTCTTCTACTCAACAGTCTTGAAAGGATTCAAAAATGGCTATCATCTCTCCCCTGAGTCTTCTCTTCTACAAGCTAAACATCACCATTTCCTCATATTATGAAAGTTGATACAAAACCAATAATGAATCACCACTATTTAAAAAGCAGGGGTCCTGGAAGATGAACCCTGCATTTGCTTCCCCAAAAGAAAAAAAATATATTGTAATTCTAGTGTCAAAATCAAGGTTTCTTAACCTTTTTGTGTTATGGAGCCTTTTGGTACCCTGTCGAAATACATGGACTCCTTCTCGGAAAAATATTTTTTAAAAACATAAAATATGTAGGAACTATAAAGGAAATTCACTATGTTGAAATACAGGGTATTTTCAAGTACTACAACTTTAAGCTTTAATAGCTTAAAACTTTACTAAGAATTTTGGATACCTTGTAGGGTTATTAAAATATAGGGTGTCCCAAAAGTCTTAAGGCTATTAAAGCTTAAAATTTCTCTGACTAAAATAATAATAATAATAAAAATAAAAATTCTCTGACTTTTGGGAAACTGTAAATGGATGTTAAAAAACACATTCATAGACTAAATATTAAGAATTACTTATCTAAATGATTCAATAAAAAAAAATATTGCCAGAATGCCATAGGTAATATATAGAAAGCAATTCTACCATGAGAATGAAGCAATACTTTGCAATAGATCATCTTCTCAATCTCTTTGTTTTCAATCTCCTTCTTTCAAAGGAAAGACCGAAACTTCTTATTACCCACATCAAATGGAATTCTGGTATGTTAAAAATATTTGAACCCTAAGCATACTAGAAGTCCAACTTGATTTCCTACTAGTTTCCAATACAAACTCTCTACATAGTCAAACTGGTCTCTTTACAAACTCCATCACTACCACAGATCAACCTAATTCCCATATAGATCAATATTCTTTTTGCAATGCTACCCCTATTCCAACTCCATACTGAAATGTACACAGTTCTTCACCCAACTGACCATCCCTCACTTAAGACCAAGTCTAATTTCAACCTTCTCCATGAAGTTTTCCTTAAGCACTCAATCCCCAGATATGGGGATATGATCATCTGATAAGATCCTCTAATTGTTTCAATACATTAGTCACAGAAATGAAATCATAAACTCTTGAATTTAAAAGGATCTTAGAGGGGCAGAGCCAAGATGGCAGAGGAAAGACATTAAACGCACAGAGCTCCTGATACAATCAGCCAAAAAACAGCAATAAAAGAACCCCTGGAGCAGAAAAACACGTAAAAATATGGACTGAGATTATTCTCCAGCTATAGATAGATTACAGGGGACTGTGAGTAAAGTCAAACCCCATGATCGCTCAGACAGAGACCCCATCCATGCTGCTGGAGGGATTTACCCCAGAGCCTCTGAATCAGCTACAGCACCAGCATCTTCTAGAACTGGGCATGTGGTTGGGTGAGAGGGCTGAATAGCTGACTGGGGAAGTGCAGGGGTACCAGCGGGACCTAGGGAGGAATTTGGCTGTCTCACCCCAGTGGGGAACCAGGAAGAAATCCCAAACAGCCTGAGGCCCAGGTGGGGGAGGGGCATATGCTCATTGAAGCTAAGAGCCACACCACAGAAAGCTTTGCTGGTTGGTTGTTTAGTAAGTAGGTTTGAGGTTATCTTCAGACCAAAGAACAGGCAAGGTGAAAGTGAAACCTGCCCTCCCTCAAACCAAAATACCTGGGACCCTCTGAAGCTGGGAAAAGTGGGGTCCCCCAGTGGAGAGTTTAAAGTCGAGTAAAAGATAAGCAAGCAAAGAAAGTTCAAAACTATAGAAAGCTAATTCAGCAACAAGGAAGATCAAGGGGCACCATCAGATGAGGAAATCAACCACAGGGTCCCTACATCCAAAGCTTCCAAGAAAAATATGAACTGGTCTCAGGCCATGGAAGCTCTCAAAAGGGACTTTGAAGAGAAAGTAGGAGAAATAGAAAGAAGATGTAGAGAAAAGGAGGAAAGAATGGAAAGGGAAATGAGAGTGATGCAGGAGAGTCATGAGAAAAAAAGTCAACAATTTGAAAAGCCAGATGGAAAAGATTAAAAAACTGTCTGATGAAAATAACTGCCTAAGAATTAGGATTGAACAAATGGAATCTAGTGACCTTATGAGAAACCAAGACACAGTAAAGCAAATTCAATTGGATGAAAAAATAGAGGGCAATGTGAAATATCTCTTTGGAAAAACAGCTGACCTAGAAAATAAATCTAGGAGAAATAATTTGAAAATCACTGGACTACCTGAAAACCATGACCAAAACAAAAGCTTAAACACCATCCTCCCAGAGATTGTGAGGGAAAATTGCCCTGATATTCTAGAAGCAGAAGCTAAAATAGAAATTGAAAGAATCCACCGATCACCTCCTGAAAGATATCCCAAAAGGAAAACCTCCAGGAATATTATAGCCAAATTCCAGAACTCCCAGGTCAAGGAGAAAAATACTGCAAGCAGCTAGAAAAAAGGAATTCAAATTCTGTGGAGCTCCAATAAGGATAAAGCAAGATGTAGCAACTTCTACATTAAAGGACTGAAGGGCATGGAATATGATATTCCAGAGGGCAAAGGAACTGGGACTACAGCCAAAAATCACGTACCCAGAAAAACTGTGTATGATATTTCAGAGGAAAAAATGGGACTTCAATAAAAAAGAGGACTTTCAGGCATTTGTGATGAAAAGACCTGAACTGAATAGAAAATTTGACTTTCAAATACAAAACCCTGGAGAATCATAAAAAGGTAAACAGGGAAAAGAAATCATGAGGGACATTAAAAGGTTAAACTATTTAGAGTCATGCATGAGAAAATAAAATTTCAGTAAGGAATACACAGAGGACATAAGTCTGAACTAAATATGAAGGGATGGTATTTGTAAAGCATTTATTTTTTGTGTATCTTTGTCCTTTATGGAGCAAACAGGGTGGGTTATCCTGTGTCTAGCCCGGATTTGGGCTCTGGGCCCTGGGCCCAAGCTGGTGCTTTATCCACTGTGCCACCTAGCTAACTCATGATGATATCTTTAAAATATGGGTGATGGGTAGAAGTAATAGACTGGGGGATAGGGGACGTGGGAGAGGAGCGGTGGAATGGGGAGAGGTATCTCACATGAAGGAACAAGCAAAAAGCCTATGGAGGGAATGGGAAGAGGGGGAAGGAGAGGGGGATGGAGTGAACCTCACTATCATCAGAATTGGCTCAAAGAGGGAATAACATTCATACTCAAGTGGGTATAGTAATATATTTTTGCCCTGAGGAAAAGTGGGATGAAAAGGAGATTGGGGGAAGGGGGGGCGGGGTTGGGGAGAAGAGGGGAAGCAGGGAAGGGAAGTTTGGGAAGGGAAGGGAAGCTGTAAAAAGCAAAACACTTTCAAGGAAGGTGAAGATGTTCTGCATAACACCACATATATAACATATATTGAATTGCTTGATTTCATAGGGAGAGTTGATGAGGGAGGGAGGAAGAGAAATTTAGAAAATAGAATTAGCTCAAAGGCCTTAACCTCATCAGAGTGGGCTCAAGGATGGAATAACACACATACCCAATTGGGAAGAGTAATCTATTTAACCCTACAGGAAAGTAGGAGGGTAAGAGGATAAGGAGGGAAGGGTGAATGAAGAGAGGGTAGAGTAGCGAAGGGGGCAGTCAGTAGCAAAACACTCTTGAGGAGTATTAGGGCAAAATAAGATAGAAAACAGAGTAAATATCATTGGAAGGGAATGATATGGAGGGAAATACAATGTCAAAATGTATGGTACCTACTTTGCTGGGCTATTGTGAAGAAAATTCTCTGTCAGGTTCAAGGTACTGTATAAAAGTTATGATGAACAGGATGCTATCAGAAAAACCTGGAAAGACCCACATGAACTGAAGCAGAGAGAAATATATTGTATACAAAATAACAGCATTAGTTTAGTGTAAGATGATCTGCTGGGAAGCACATGGTTATCTTCAGCAATGCGATAATCCAATATAACTCTGAAGAACTTAGGAAAATTGCAGTCCATCTACAGAGAAAGAACTGATGGTATCTGAAAACAGACTGAAAAACATTGTTTTACAATTCCTTAATCTGAAGTTTTGTTTTTATCTGTTTTCTCTCACAACCAAGATAATGTAGAATTGTTTTCCATGACTACTCATGTATAATTTATGTTGAATTGTTTGAGTTCTTGGGGTAGGAGTGGGAAGGAAGGGAGGAAGAGAAGTTGGGACACAAAGTTTAAAAAAAATTGATGTCAAAATTTACTTTTACATGTAATTTGGAAAATAAAAGTCTAAAAAAATCCAAAAAACTAAAAACTTAAAATAAAAATGTTTATTATTTTTTAAAAAAGGATCTTAGAAATTATCAAGTCTTATCTCCCTAACATTGGTATGCATAGATCTTAGGTTGCATATCTTCTACACAAAGATTGGATCATAAACTCATTGAAGACATAGATTGAGTCCCATATTTTTCTGATATCTCCCCACAGAACTCAGTACATATAGGGCTTATTATATATGGTCTCTATTGACTAGACTGGAGTATCTCTAAGAAATCAGATTCATTTTAGTGATATTCCCTGCCACCTAGACAGCAGTATGTGTCTTCCTGTATCATTTCACTTTCTGCAAGTCTCCTCATACCTACAACTATCAATTTTTACATATGGGGCAAATAGTATGACATGGTAATCAAAAAAGGTAGCATAAGATATACCCTCAAATCAACCATGGGTAAGGAATACCCCAACCATGCCCTGTAGGGAAATACCCCTTTATAGTGCATTCTTAGGGCACTGCTTGGCAGGAACAGGATAGTTCCAGTATGGGAATGAATTTTGTTGGTGAATAACAAGAAATAGGATAAAGTCCCCATTCAATAGCTTTCCAATTTAGCTCATTCTTCCTAAGTAATTTCTCAATTATTGACAGAGTAAAAATACTGCCAAAATGCTAATATAACCAACTTTAAACCTATATAATTTCTCAAAATCATAATTTTACATTTTTGTACCTTTGTACATTATGGTGTTGTTGTTGGCCCTTAGTTCTTTTTTGTTTGTTTGTTTTTGTTTTTGCTGTTGCTGTTTTTGTGAGCCAATTGGCGTTAAGTGACTTGCCCAGGGTCACACAGCTAGTAAGTGTCAAGTGTCTGAGGCTGGATTTGAACTCAGGTACTCCTGAATCCAGGGCCGGTGCTCTATCTACTGTGCTACCTAGCTGCCCCTGCTCCTTAGTTCTTATACAGGACTATGACATATGGGTGATGTCATGACTTGTAGTGAATTGGATTTAAGTGAGGCAGGGCTGTGCAAGATCACCAACCTCACTCTCTCCTTCAGAGCCATCTGGGTCTAGTGGCAAGATATATATCAAGACAAGTGGAAATAGCCCCAGATATTTAAAGCAATTGGAGTTAAGTGACTTGTCCAGGGTCACAGAGCTAGTAAGTATCTGAAGTGACACGAACTCAGGTCCTCCCAACTTCAGGGCCAGTGCTTTATCCACTGTGCTACTTTGCTGCCCCTCTAAATTATGTAGTCTGGGGGCAAAGCCCAACTCATCTTGTTCTAGTTAAGTTTCTGCCTTTCCTATCCTTTGTGTATTCAATCCTGATGGATCTGATGATTGTCTTTGTTTCACTCTAATCATTCCTGTGTTTCCTGAATAAGGTGAGTATACCATTAAGTGTGTTCTTTAGTTAGTACAGGTTTACAATTTAACCTGAGAAGCTGAGGACTTATTTCTTAGTCCACAGGCCTATTTCTCCAACCTACATAGATGACTGTATGCCTCGCTGAGAAAACTCTTTTCTCTTTCATTTAAAACTCAATAGCATCACACAAAGCATACTTTATGTACAGCTAAAGTATCTGTACTTTTCCAAAATGCATGAATAGTTTTCAAAGTGTCTCTATATTCAATATTCTTAGGTCATCAGCCTAAGGACACGTTTACCTAGAGACAATTACTCAGACATCTCAGAGGGGCACACAGGACAGAAAAAAAAAAAAAGGTGAACAAAACCCCCAAACTGCTTCCTCCACCACCCCTAAATCACTGAACAAAAACAAAACATCCAGGGTTAACTGTCAATTCTCCACTTTATCCAGTGCAGAGCTGGACTTGCTCAACCCCTTCATGGATTTCGAAGTAGCCCATAATTACCCAAGGGTAATCATCATAATTGCCGTGATACCTTCACAGTTAGTTCTCTTTTAAGTTATTGAGAATTATAAACCAAATTCTCAATAATAATAAATATTATTTTTAAAAACACTATAAAATGGATACTGTCAGTTTGGCTTTGGTATTTATGCATCGTAGAAACAGCATTTTATACTTTTGAGCATGAATAGAAATGGCCTCATGATTTTTTTTAACTGCAATAATTAGGGAAGGTGTATTTAAAAATAATCACACTAAGTGAGAGTAAATGCTGTAAAAGTCTCAAAAAGAATCATCAGACTGGACCTCCTGCTGCTGGGAATCCTCAGGGATATGGGAGCTCTCATTGAGATACACCAGCCTACTCACAGCTGCAGAGTGATTGAAAAAGTCACAGGCTTTTAAAAACAATCTTGAAAATGTACAATCTATCCTCAGTGATCACTGAAGGTAACTGGATAGATGACTCTAAAGCCCCCATTAGATAAAGAACTGTTCAATATTTAATAATAAAGTCATAAATTAGATACATGAGAAATGGGAAATGCTAATATGAAGTATGCATTTGAATGCTTAAAATGGAGAATTTGTACCATTACACTCTTTTTGCTATGTATATTTAACTTGATTATGAAAAAGGAAATGAAATATTTACCATCCTACCTATTTCTTGACCTTTACTTGCCCTAATAGTATAGGGTACATCTCAGTCAAATACAGGATGTCCCAAAAGTCTTAGTATGGTTCAAGGCTATTAAAGTAATAGCTTTAATGGTTTAAAGATACGCTGAGACTTTTGGGACGCTCTGTATTTATTGAGCAACTATTGTGTTCCTGAAAATTGAACTGAGAGGTCACATTCTGGTTCTCAAGGCACTTAGGCTGAGGAATTAATAACTAATTAAATATACATGCAAATATGACTAACAATAGGATTTAGTATATGATACACGCCAAATGTAGGTAATGATAGCCCATTTCGGAAGAGTGACTAAGGAGATGTTCAGTATATGCAGCCAACTGGCATTAAATGATTCAGAGAGAAAAAAAAAAAAAAGTTGGAGTAGAAGCACATTGTGTCCTGCCCTTGGCCAAGAGAGTCGAAATGATTATGAGAAACTTGGGAGCAGTTACAGGGGAAAAAGAGAAAGTTTAGTTACTTTTCAGACATTATTTAATATATTAATCTGTATAGTTAAAGTCAAGCAGCTAAGTGGTGTTGTGGATGGAATGCTAGACCTTGAATCAGGAAGACAGGCCTCAGACACATATTAGCTGTGTGACCCTGGGCAAGTCACTTAACTCAGTTTGCCTCAGTTGCTTATCTATAAAATGAACTGGAGATGAGAATGGCAAACCACTCCATTATCTTTGCTAACAAAACCCCAAATGGGGTCATGAAGAGTAATACAGGACTGCAAACTGAACAATAACAAAATAAATTGAATCCGGATCCTGACTTTTTTTTGACCATTCTGATAAAGAATATTCTTTTAAAGGTGAAATCTAATAAAACTTTTAAATCGTGTTAAGTAGTGACACTTTTTGTAAACTTGGGTGTAGTCATGGTAGAAAAGTAAAGGGGGAAATCTCTTGAATTATCTGTTTGGGCTGCTTATAAAGGCTAAAAAGCCTCAGATAACTCACTGGGCCAGTATTCCAATTCACCTTGTGATGGGAAAAACAAACAAACAAGGCAATTAGTCTGGAAAATTCAAGGCAAAATAAATTTACTTTTATTTAAAATAATCAAATAGAGTAAAAATTTTTTAAATACTGAAATCATTCATCTAGTTATGAGTTATCCCTTTCACTTTACATGTTTAGGTCTCTTAAAGAAAAGGAAAGAAAAGAAACACAACACTTACATGTGCCTGTGTTTGAGTATACAGGTCAATATATTTTATCTATATATACCATATGTAGCTAAACATTCAATTTGCCTCATAAAATGTGAAGATGTGACCAGAACTTTATAAGTAATTATTGTCATTTCCCTTTAAGAATAAAATACCACCAAGCAGTACAAGTACCTCAGGCAATAAATATGCACCACACTTTCATGAAATTTGCACACAATACAGGTCAGATGGTTAATGAAGCCATAAACCATAATATGTCTGAACTACTAAACATCACCTTATTCACTTGGCCTTGGTGTTTAAGAGAGCTAGAGATGTTTATTGCCATGAGCCACCCTTCTAGCCTTTAGGATCTCCATTCTGAGCCAGCTCTTTGTAAATAAACATATAACCTTTGCAATGGTAATTTAAGACTATGCAGTAAAGAAGATGCTATGAGTGCAGGGAGAGTGAGAGAGAAGATAAAAAATCTCATGAATAAAGTCGAAGGCTGCAGGCTAAGGTGTTTATTAAGTCCCAAGCTGTTTTTTCTTCACTTTTCTTCACCACTGAAATAAAAACAATTATTGCTATGATGCTCTAAAATTAGAACACATTTGTCGTTTTTAAAGGCAGCTTCAACTAAACTTCAGCTCAGCAATAAAATCCTAGGCAAAGAAAATAGTTCTGCCCTAGGCCTGCCCTCTTCTGTTGTATCATCAACCAGTAAAGGAAAAAAAAATCAGCAAACTTCAATTTGGAGCTTTATGCAGAAGGAAAGAGATGCTGGAATAATGGTATATTAGAAAAAGAAATTTAAGAGATCTGATTGGATGATTTCCTAGGGCAGTGAATTTACAACAATAATAACAATGGCACTGTGAGCTTTGCTAGTGCACAAATCTGCTACTGTTGGTGATGGCCCTGGCAGAAAGGTGCTTTGATCATTCCAATACTACAGATGATGAAATTGACTTAAATGGTTAAATGGTCATTAGAAAAAAAAAAAAAGATCTGGGTGGCTTAAGTTTCTTACCAACCTCTCCTACCTCTTCCCTCTCCTTCCACCCACCCCTCCAAGGGGGAAAATAATCATTTTATACTCTTTTTAGTACAGACATTTATGGTGGGGGTGGGGGATGGAGAGGAAAAGGAAAAGATGAAAAATGAAATTAGGGTCACATCTCAGGCTAGAACTCACTATAGATATAATCATATGCCATCATGGGATCTTAACAGATTCAGAACTGGTGAGAAGACTCATTCTGAGGTATCTCCAGGGCACAGCAAATCAGTCTTGTAGTCACACTCAATTGGACTACAATTGTATAGACTCATCCTAGGTGTTGTACAGACCCAATAGGCAAAATGAAATGCAGAATTAGCTTATTCAAGGGTCTTAATCGATGTAATCAACTAAATAAAAAAGTACCATAAGAATTTGTTCAAAAGAATTTTTTTCCTCTGTAGAAGAATTTTTACCACAATGATTATATATCAATTCCTTCAATTCTCTTTGCTTTTAAGGAACAGAAGGAATTATTTAATCTCATCTGACCTTTATTTGTGCAACACACATAAATCTAACAAAAAATAGTGTGTGTGTGTTTTTTTCTTGAATTATCTAGCTATTTAAAACTCCAGAGCTTGAGATCTCAATTAATTGATTATGACCACAATTTTCAATTCTTGATATTGTTAAGATGAATATGATGTTTGGTCGCATAGTTTGACCATTGAGTGATGATCATAAGAGAAAAAATAAGTAGATAACTTTCCCCTGGATTCATAATCTACTGAGTACTAGTATTTTTTATTTTGTACCATGAAACCACCATTTTACTCAGACTATCAATATTAATACAATTGCCCTTTTACAGACATTCATTTAAAAATTGATTTCTAAGGTAGAACCTAACAAATTCTTTCAGATTTTCAGGAAAAAAAATCGACATATTACTAAAAATAACAAAACTATTCTTTGAAGGGTCTGATGAGCCTGACAAGATACCACATACACTCACAGGTGGATTTTTTTTTTTTTTAGTTAAAACTGCTTAGTTTGAGAGTTGAAGAGGAATAAGTTGGGGCTTGAATTTTAAAGATGGCTATGTTTTTCATTATTTTATATTCTATTAAGACTTAATAGAATACAATTACTCCATCTCCTCTGGAAATTATAACACCAAATTTCTCATCTATAAAATGAGGGGTTCGTATGGATGGCCTCTGAGGTGCTTTCCATGTTTTTCTCTATGATCTTGTACTACATTAGGGCCTAAATGGCTGCCAAGGATATGAACAGATAGTAAGTGAAGGCAGGGGTGTTAAAGTAGGTCACATGTTGTTAGTAAGTTCACAATTTGGTTTCAGGGCAAACTAACTGACTTTTAGTTTAGATCCCTTGGCAATGCTGACAGAAGGCTTTTCATTTTAATGCTATTGTAAAATGTCTAAAGCTACTGTGCCATAAGGCATTATAAATGTTTAAGTTGTTTTTTTCTGAAAGGACAGTGATACTATTCATCCAGGAGAAGATGCAGGCAGGTTAACACTGAAGCACATGAGTTGAACCAAGGGTGTGAGACTCCTTTTACATACCCATCTATCAACCATCTTTAAGGTCTTAGTCCCGATGTAGCCCACCAGACAGGGCCCTCCCTTTGGTTTTTCTTCACACAGGAATGAGTGTATTTTGACTGAAATGAAAAGTCTGTGTGCTCTTCAAAAGAGTCAATGAATCCAAGATGAAAACAAAACCAAGATTCACGCTTTGCCAGAAGAGAAAATTTTTGCTTGTAATTTTGGCTCATCTTTAAAAAAAAAAATCTACTTCGTACCTTTCATCAACTCTGCTTTCATTAACTCCTTGCTTCTTCTATTGCTTTTAATTTATTTCTCTAGCTTAAAGCTCTATAAACGTATAAGCATGGGCATTCACTACACCAGCTTGGTAATGAGCCTCTCTGAGTTTAGCGAGGTCCTTGGATAACAGAAATATGGTTCATTTCTAAGCCAATACTTGGACAATCTAGCTTGATAGGATATGGCAGAGCCTATAGTTCATTCGTAGATGGTTTGGAGACTTAGTCAGTCCCACCTTGCCACGACAAAGCATCAGAATGAAAGTTAATGTCATTTTTTTTCCTGTGGCCATAGGGACTGGACCTGTGATTTTATTAATATAGGGGAACTCCAGGTAAGGAAGTTTTATCTGTCAATGCAGTCTGTTACCTTCTTTGTAGTTCACATCCTTAGAGAGTTGGGTAGAGCTCTGGGATGCTAAGTGACTTACCAAGTTTAGACAGCCAATATGCATCAGAAGGATTTGAGCCCAGATGTCCCTTGTTGTGAAGCTAGTTCTCTATTCAATATGCTACCTTGTCTCCCTACTTAGAAAAACAGTTTTACAGTATTGTTAATTATAAACAAGATGAGTTTAAAAAATGAACTTCAAATCTTCAAATCATCTAAGTAATTCAGGCCAAAAATCCTCCGGGGGTGTAGATGGTGATGTTTGTCTGAATTATCCAGAAATATTCCGGTTTGTGCTAAATTTAATTTAGCACAAATAATTTGAAAGGTAATTCAATAAATAAAATAAATCCAAAAGATAGCCAAATTCATCTATCCTTTAATTAGAAATTGCTAGATTCTATGCAATAATTGTTCAGGAAATGGGACCGTTACTTGATTGGTTTTGATCAGAAATATTAACCAAAGTCTATTCACTGCATAATTTGTTGATCATCCCTTTGGTCTATGGAGACAATTGAAATGTGTGGCTCAGTCAAGGAATAGAATGCAGCTTAATTCACCATAGCTTGTCTAAATGAGATAGCTAAAGAGCTGAGAACCAGAATGCCTAATCTTGCTGCTGTTATGGTGAAGACAACCCCTGATGAACTGAGCTGACCAAAACATTAAGTTTTCATGGAACCACTGTGATCATATAACCACAGTCAGAGAGTATTTATCCTCTCTGATCTAGTCTGAGTTTTTCCTGATCCTCTCATTCTCCTTTATGTGACTGACCTTGAGACCCATCTCATCTTGGAACAATCTGTCCTTTCCTGAAGGCTCTTATTCCTTCACTCTTCAAGACAATTCACTGTGGAGAGTTTAAAGGGACTCAAAATGGGTCACAGCTTTCTGTGAAAACATGCATAATCTTGGAACTCAAACATATCATCCATAGAGTATTTGAATAAATATGACACTTTATATTGGTTTGTTAATACACATTACTCTGATTGGTTCTTGACAACAAGGGGAAATTGTCCATTAATAAAAGCATAACTAGAGGTGGAATAGTGTGTTTCCCCCCTAAGTTCAGACCCCACATGAACCTTATGGGTTCAATCTCAAACCAAAATTGAGCCTTTTGAGTTCAGATTCCAATTACTCTCAACCCAATTTGACTTCCTGATTCAAATAAAATAAGGTTAAAGATGGCTTTAAAAAATGTTCACTAGTCTTTTTAGATACTAATAGCTTACAACTCATACACACACACACACACACACACACCATTGTAATGAGTTAAGTGTAAATGAATCAGAAACATACGGATCAAATTTTCCTTAAAGCACACTTGGGCTTAAAAATTAAGGGAAAATGCACTTGGCAAAACCTTTTTCTGGTTTCTGCTGAACCAAAAGCATTTGAAAAGTAATTCAAGACATTTGATGGACCTAAAACCCAGCCAAGTTCACCTATCCCTTAATTATAAAATGTTGGGCTCTATTCAATAATTGTACAGGAAATGGGAGGGTATCTTGATTGGGTTTGGTCTGAGGTGTAAAGTTTTCCTTAATCACTTAAAAACTTGTAGACACACAGCTATTTCACTGTGATCAAAAAAGGCAGTCTAAAAGTTTTCCAGAGCAACTTTTCAGAGTCTATTAAAGGCATACTGTAGGCAAATTGAGACCCAAGCTGAGGGGTTAACCCTAGGGAGAAAAAATAATGTGTCCCTCCATTTATCCATGAACTCTGCAGCTGGCAGAGACCGCACTCTGTTAGTAATTACAGTGAGCAGATGAGGGGGGTTTTTTTAAATTTTTTTTTTTAATTTTGACCTGCAGTTAAACAAAATTTGCTTGTTTTATTTTTGGTTTAAAAATGATGAGGCAGCACCAACCCCTGTTTCACCCCAGAGCTGTTGATTTTTTTCCCCTCCTTCCTAATTTGTTTCAGACTATGAGTGCACAGATTCCCAATTTAGTGGGAAACATTTGCTGCCAAGACCTTCAGGGGCTTTTTCTGCAGTTTATTTTGTTAACTACAAGTTTAAGGTTGTTGTGCCTTTTTCCCCCTTTCAAACTCTGAATACATAAAAAATTCACCTTTTACTTTTATGAAATTGACAGAGTAAAACAATGGGTATGAGGGCAGTCCAACATTTTTTTTTAAAAGGTTACCAAATTAATGATAGCCATAGAAAAAACCGACTAGATTATTACAAATTAATTCTGTTTTGATAGTTAATAGTTTCTTTTTTTAAAAAAAATGTAAACTTACTAAAGAAGCAAGAAACTAAAGATAATTAGTTTTAATCAAGCATCAGTTAGCAAGTATTTTAAAAGGGGACCCAACTCAACCAAGGCTGTTCAGTTCATTTTAAGTTGTGACTTCAGGACAAGAAACAATAGTTCATGAGATGGAAAGAATGTGGTCCATTACCTCAACTGCCCTGGCTGGTATTTACAGATTTTTGGCAAAATTTCATGAATTCTAAAATCATGCAAAAATAGCCATTTTCCAGTTTCTGTCATAAACCTGCACTGTAATGAGGATGGTAAAGTCGGGCAATTGACTGTTTCCTGGCAATATGGTGAGAATAGCTGGAAGAAAGACTGAAAGGCAGAGCATTTGTTCCCTCTCTCATAGTGATCCTACCTATTCTCAGACAACATTACCCCATTCAAGCTCTATATCATTCTTCTCCTCATTTGCCATCCCTAGAATATGTACTGGGCTTCCTGGATCACATTTTTTCTTTCCTGTGCCTAGAAACCCTCCTCCCCCCACCCCAATCTTGAGAATTTGCTGCACATCTTCTGAATATTGACTCATATGTAACTATCTCTTTGTACCTTCAAGGAACCTTCCTCTAAGCATTTCTTTCTTTCTTTCTTTCTTTCTTTCTTTTTTTTTTGTGGAGCAATGAGGGTTAAGTGACTTGCCCAGGGTCACACAGCTAGTTTCAAGTGTCTGAGGCTGGATTTGAACTCAGGTCCTCCTGAATCCAGGGCTGGTATTTTAACCACTGTGCCACCTAGTTGCTCTCTTAAGCATTTTTTTTTTGCAGGGCAATTGGGGTTAAGTGACTTGCCCAGGGTCACACAACTAGTAAGTGTTTAAGTGTCTGAGGCTGAATTTGAACTTGGGTCCTCCTGAATCCAGGTCTGGTATTCTATCCACTGTGCCACCTAGCTGCCCCAAGCATTTCTTTCAACAAGGTCTCATGTAGCACTTGTCAGCACATCTCCGATGCATTTGTGTTTATTATTGTTGCTGTTATTATTTATATACATGACATACATCCCTGCCATACATGTAAAATATGTGAGGGCAATCTTATCTAAATTATGTACCCCCTTCAAGCAATCAACAAGAATTTAATAAATACCTACTATGTGCCCAGTACTGTGTTTGCTTCTGGGGACACAAAGACAAAAGTAAAATAGTCCTTGCTTTCAAGTGATACTAACAAATGGGACTCTCAGAGAAGCCATTGTGAAGGCCCTGGGAGGTGGGTTGAAACTTGCTTGAAATGTACTTTAATAAGAATAGTTCACATTTATTTAGTGAATTAAGGGTTTCAACATACTTTACATACATGATTTCATTCCATCCCCATAACATGTGCTCTATAGGATGTCCCATTTTACAAATTAAAAAATTAAGGCTTAGAGGGCTTAAGTGCCTTCCTCACATTTATAAAATTAAGTCACAGTGGCAGAATTTGAACCAGAGACTTGATATACATTATACTCCTTTTTCTAACATAGCCCACAAATATAGGTAAGAATCTGACTTATAATAGAATTTCTGTCACTAGAAAGGTGCTTGAGAAGTCATCTATTCTGTTTCCCCATCCAATAAGAAATAATCTCCCCCCCCTAGAATATTAATATCCATTTGCAGAGCTTCAATGGAACCATTTAACCTTTGGTAAGATAAGATTCTTGTAAGGAGGTTGGAAGAGCAGAGAGGGGTAATACTAATAAATCAGGAGCAATGATTTCACTCAGGAGTCTTCCTCTGCCAATGGCAGTAGAGGATAGTACTTTCCAACAAAAAGTTCATTGACAAAGATGGTCTTCACAGTTCAGAATCACCCTTTAGGACTCTGGATGTCATTTCCTGACCAACATGGAGCCACTCTTGTCACCTGCATGCTTCCAGAAGGATCAAGAAAGTACATGAGTCAAAGAAACCAGCCAAGATCATAGAACCATGAATTTCAAGCTGGAAAGGACCTCAGAGACCATCTAGTTCTGGTCCAACCTCCTCATTTTACAGACGAAGAAACGGAGAGAGCTCTTGACCTACCAATTCAAGATTTTACTAATTACACAAGGAAATTAACAGTATTATCAAAGATGCTGAGGACTCCAAACACTGCACTGGTACAAAATACCCATGTCTGCTATATATTTTAAATCAGAAGTTCTTAATCTTTACTTGAATCATGTACTCCACCTTTGGCAGTTTCATGAAGCCTATGGACCTCCTTTCAGAATAACATTTTAAAACCAATACATAGTATAACAAATGAAACCAATTATATTGCAATATAATTATCCAATCTATCATCTATCTATTTGTCTGTCTATCATCTGTCTATCCATCTATCCATCTATCTAAAGTTAAAGGACCCCATTTAAGAACTCTTGCTCTGAAGACCTGTGACTCAGCTGATTGAGTGCTAATTTTAGGTAGGCCTACTTCAAGTAAATCTGAGAGCTGAAAATTTAGATTTGCAAACCAGATAAATTGTGGGGGGGGGCAGTGATCTTAGAGAATTGAGAACTGAAATTCACTTAAAATACATTTGATTTCCCTCCCAAAAAATACATTTGATTTCTAAAAAATAATTATTTTTTGTTCAGCTATTGTTTTCTCCCTGTGTTTAGAATTTTATTTTCCAAATTACATGTAAAAACAAATTTTGACATCAATTTTTTAAAACTTTGTGTTCCAACTTCTTTTCCTCGCTCCCTTCCCACCGCCACCCTCAACCCACAAGAACTCAAGTGATTCAATATGTTATACATGAGTAGTCATGGAAAACATCTCCACATTAGCCAGGTTGTGAGAGAAAACAGACAAAAACAAAACTTCAGACTAAGGAACTGTCAAAAAAATATGCTTCAATCTGTTTTCAGACACCATTAGTTATTTCTCTGTAGATTGACTACAATTTTCATAAGTCCTTCAGAGTTATATTGGATAATTGCATTGCTGA
The DNA here is from genome assembly GCF_019393635.1 of Dromiciops gliroides. Classification (NCBI taxonomy): domain Eukaryota; kingdom Metazoa; phylum Chordata; class Mammalia; order Microbiotheria; family Microbiotheriidae; genus Dromiciops; species Dromiciops gliroides. Next base: position 132,062,007 of record NC_057862.1, read on the forward strand.
AAATAACCATATCCTTCCCAGCAGATCATCTTACACTGTTGATGTTATTTTGTATACAGTACATTTCACTCTGCTTCAGTTCATGTAGATCTTTCCAGGTTTTTCTGATAGCATCCTGTTCATCATTTATATAGTACCTTAAACTTGACAAAGAATTTTCTTCATTATAGCCCAGCAAAGTAGGCACCATATGTTTTGCCATTAGAGACAATCATCATAACTATATCCCTCCATCCTATTCCCTTCCCATGATATCTATTCTATTTTCTATCTTCTTTTACCCTATTCCACCTCAGAAGTGTTTTGCTTCTGACTACCCCCTCCCCTGCTCTGCCCTCCCTTCTTTCAACCTTCCCTCCTTATCCTCTTCCCCTCCTACTTTCCTGTAGGATTAAATAGATTATGCCTCCTAATTGGGTGTGTATGTTATTCCCTTCTTGAGCCAACTCTGTTGATATTAAGGTCTTTGAGCTAATTCTTCGTTCTAAATTATTCTTCCTCCCTCCCTCAACTCTCCCTATGAAATCAAGCAATTCAATATATGTCATATATGTGCAGTTATATGAAATGTACTTTAATCCTACTTTGGCATGGGCCAAAATTTATGGATAAACCTTATCCTATAGCTTGGTAAGCAATAAATTAAATCAGAGATTATTTGGAATTAATAGATATTAATTTTAATCAGTATTTTCTGTATCTCTTGTATTTACTTCATGGAAACAAGTAGAAAACATAGGCATTTCATCTCTGTGGAGAAATCCTTTCATAGATGTAGACAGTCAACTCTTTCACTACCACTTTTTAGAGTATTGTATCTGGGCTCCTCAGAGACTAAGTGACTTGCCTGTAGTCATACTATGAACATATATTAGAGGCCAGATTTAAATCAATGTCTTCCTGATTCCTTCAATCTTCTACATCCATGTAAAATGATATTTTATATTGTTTTTACCACTTGAAGTATATTGAATTTTGGATCACACTATTTTAAAATCAGTTGTTACTATATCAATAATAGGTTGAAATGTATATTGAGGTACCTCCAGAAAGATGGTTGAGAAGCTTTGTCAAGCTTCTTCTTATCTCCTCAAATCATCAAGGGACATAGCAAGAAGAAAAACAACTACAAAAGATGAAAGAAATCTTCAGGAAATCTGAACCAAAATATTAGAGAAGAGACTAAAAGGATAAATGAATCTAAAGAGGAAGGTCTCAACACAATGAAGAAAATGCCACAATGTAAAGACTAGCAAGAGAAATAACCAGAAGAATAAAATTCAAGTACTTATTAATCAGTTACTAAAGTGGCAGCCATGTTAGCAGGTACCAAGAACACAAAGATACAAAGACAAGACAGAAAAAAATTCTTACCTAGAAGGAGCTAGTATTTAATAAAAGAAGAAACCAATACTAATATACCAATCATTTCATCTGTTCTTCAACAAAGTCTCTATGAAATAAATATCAAGTTATCTTAGGAATGGAAGAGCACCATCTTCTCAGGAAATAAGGAAAGGCTTCAATTAGGAGGTGACAATTGTTCTGGAGAGGTTTTTGTTGTTGTTATTGTTGTTGTTGTTGCTTTTTAAAAATAATAGCCATTTTTATTTAAAGTTTTGAGGTCCAAATTTTATCCTTCCCTCCTTCTATCCATCCCCTCCCCCCTGAGGTGATAAGCAATCAAATATATATTATACATGTGCAATTACGTAAAACATTACCATATTAGTCATTTTGTACAAGAAAATGGATAAAAGAAAAAAATGACAAAGTGAAAAATAGCACATTTCAGTCTGTGTTCAATCAATATCAGTTCTTTCTTTGGAGGTGGATAGTACGCTTGATCATTAGTCCTTTGGGATTATCTTGGATCATTGTATTGCTGAGAATAGTTAAATCATTCACAGTTCATCAAACAATATCAAACATTTATTATCCTGGTTCTGTTCACTTCACTATACATCAGTCGACATAAGTCTTTCCAGGCCTTTCTGAAATCATCCTGCTTGTCATTTTTTATAGCAAAATAATAGTCCATCGTGATCATATACCACAGCTTGTTTAGCCATTCCCCATGAACAGTAGATTGGCCCCTTGGTAATGAATTATTTGGCTGTGGGATCCTATGAAACAAAGGAAAGTCCAAATGTCCGCATGTCTTTTATTTCCCCTTTCTCTTGCTTACTCAAGAAAGATGCAGTGTGGCTGGAAAGGGGACAAAAGATCCTAAGAATCCGTTTTGAAACCATCTCTAAACATCAAGAGTCTTTGGCACCCTAAATGTGAGAACCTTTTTCAATAGCCAATGAGTGGATGTACTACTAGAGGAAATGAATCATAACAATCTTGATATCCTTGTTATAATTAAAACCAGAAGACAAAAGTAAGTTGCCACTAAATGGAAGGATGGTTTATAGCTTGGCTTTAAAGAGGAGATAAAGGAGTTGGTGGAGCTAATTTCATTGTGTATCCAAAGTCAACAAGGAAAATCATATCATGGGACATTTGGTCATTTTATATTACAGTCCTCTTACAAAAAGACCACCATGAAAATAATTGCAGTTTATGTGCCAACATCTGTTGCAGAGATTGAAGGAGAAAAATAAATTCTATGAAGAGGTCAACAAAGCATTCCTTATTAAATCAACATACACTTTTATATTCTCTGACTTCAAGGCAAAGGTAGGCATTAGCAAGGATGGTGAAAAATAGGCAGAAAAAATGGATTAGGAGTAAAGAATAAGAGCAGACCCAAGCTCATAGACTATGCATAAGCCCCAGATCTACACATCATGAATGTTTTGCTTCAACAAAATGATGGAGAAGATCTAGATAAGGAGAATATCAAATAACAACACAAAACATGAAGCAGATTATATTTTAATGGACAGGAAATGTAAGAGTTATTCCTGAATTAGCTGTCAATATTCAGACCACCAACTTGTTAGAGATAATCTAAAAGAAATAATAAAAATGAGGGGGAAAAGATGTCATGCATTTAAAATTTCTCAATGATGATCTGTTTAAACAAGTCATTGGTATCAATAATTAGAATGAATTGAGGAAAGAACCTCCATTCAAACAATTTTTTATTCGAAGTTTAGCTGAAATAAATTAATTTCTTTTCATTTAAAACTTGCCTCAGTCAACAAAGACTTGATTTCCTTATCTAGTGGAGGGATATGGCAATCAAGGGCAAAATAATGGTCAACAACATAAATTCATTTGAAAAATATTAAAAAGTAGGGTAGAAGATTATGAGTACATGACTGCAATAAGCAATGAGAAACAGTATGAGGGAAAAAAAGGAATTTTGTTACTAAACAAATTCATTCCAAGGATATTTAAACATGAAACTGGAAGAACAACAAACAGATAAAAGATTTTAAAATATCTGCATCATACTCTTTTCCATCACAAAGATAGTAGGGTTGCTATACTTGGGTTCTAGCATCAAAGTCTCACATATACTTCATCATGGATGGATATGTCACTGAAGAAAACAAAGATGGGAAAAGTAGCTGGATTAAACCAAGTATAAACAGAGGAAGTCCATTCTGAAACATTATTTTTAGGCTATCAAAGGATTTACCCACAAGGTCCTTGAAGAAGAAGAATATACCAAAAGCATGGGAAAAATTGAACTTTATTATTTAAAAAAGCTATCTGAGAATTCAGTAACAAAAGTCATATCTATTTTCATATATATAAATTTTTCTGATAATAATCTTTGCATGTATATATGACATTAGAAGGGAACAGGGATATTTTGCAAGTCATATTCCATGATGAATTGGACATTTACCATATTAAAAGATTGGAGAACATAAAATCAAGGACCTATTGTGTTAATTATTTGTTAAGTGGTTTTTTTTTCAAGAAAAAAAATCAATTTGATAGAACAAAGCAACCTTAAAGGTTTTTCTTCCAACAACCTATCTCATCTTCATGTTTCAGAATACTACAAGATTTCTTGAAAAATGTAACAATAAAGACAACCTTATTTGATGACCTTATGATTGTTAAGTAAGGCATAAAACAGAGACCTGTACTTGCCAAAGATTTTCACCACTGTTGTGGAAGAGATTCAGCACAGGGTCTCTTTCAAGGAGGGCTTCCCTATGGATGGTGAGGTCCTCCAGATGCTCCATTTGGGGATGACATTTTGTTTATCACATCAAACACTGGAACACTGCCAAGCCTCCTAAATAATCACACAAAAGAATTTAGCCTAACTATACAGACCAGAAAGAAAGTGAAAGAAGAATGCTTCTGGCCCTGACTGTAACATGGAGTTTTGGGCATATACTTTTGTTGGATGTTAACCTGAGACTAGTTGAACTATAGGGAAGAAACAAAATGTCTTACTTTTGGACAATAGCTGAGTTCTTTTAATGACCCCAAACTCCTCCTGAAATAAAGGATCATCTTTTTAATGCCAACATTTTTCCAATGCTATTTTAAGTTTGTGAGTCACAAAACACAACATCCTCCAAAGAAGTGAAGTTGAATGTCCCTCAAAGGGCACTGGGAAATTCCTGGTGGGCATGAGCAGTCTGCAACACATTTTGAACAAGATATTACAAAAAAATAAACTGACCTTATTTTTGAGAGATTCAACTTGGACATTGCTGTCCCCTCAAATATCCTTGCTTCCCAATTCATCAAATTCAACTCCTCTATGTGCACCTTTATTCCATCTCAGTTAATATACACAGGAATGGCCAGAACCTTGATCTCTTCATCACCCACAAATATACCTTTCATAGTTGTTAACCCTGCAATTCATCTATCTAACTTTAATCCCCTATTCTTCCATATGCGTTTGTGTTTTAAGTCTCTAAATACTATTCTTTGTCAACATTTCAAACTCTAGTCATCTCATTCCCCTCTGTCTTCCAAGAACATTATCCCTGCTCTAGCCTCACTTTTCTTCCTTCAAACTCTTGACCTTGTAGTTACCAGATTAAACTCTGCATTATCCTTGATCCTTGAATTTCTTGCATTGCTATCCTATCACCATTCACTTTTACATACCCCAACCCTGGATTATTTTATCTGCCTTCTCTACTCCTACTTTCATACTCCAGAACATTGTTGGAGAAAGCCAACTCTGTGCTGAGTCTACTATAAGTAAATGATAGCCAATCTTAATTGGGCCCTCACTGCTACATGACATCTTTCTCCCCCTCCCCCCCCCCCAATTGCCTGACTAAACTACACTCTAGACAGGAGATATTACAACTTTCTCTCCTGCAATCTGCACTTTTTTCTCCCTCTTCCCTCTCATAGAAATTTACCTCACACTTCTTTGGAAAACAATTTAGGCTGTCTATCCTGAGTACTGTCTCTTGACCAATTCTACATTTCAAATCACCTCAAAAATTCCCCCTATCATCTTTTCCTTTCCTCTTGTCTCAGAGAATGAAGGATCCCTTCTCTTTGCTGACACAGATGCTTGTACTTGTGATCCTGATTCTTTGTATCCTTTATCTACTCTTGCAGCTTTTCCCTTCAATAGATCCCTTTCTCTGGACCTTTCACCCTTTCCTTACCCATTGGCTACCTACCTAAAGGCCTTCAAGTATACTCAGATCTCTCAAAATCCTTTAAAAACTTTCACTTCAATTGAACCCTATCATGCCCTCCAGCTATCTTTTATCTCTCCTTTCACAGTCAAATGCTATCTATACTCTAGGCCTCCACTTGCAGATCTCCCACTCATTCTTTTTTTTTTTTTTTTGGGGGGGGGTTAAGTGACTTGCCCAGAGTCACACAGCTAGTAAGTGTCAAGTGTCTAAGGCCAAATTTGAACTCAGGTCCTTCTGAATCCAAGGTTGGTGCTTTATCCACTGCACCATCTAGTTTCCCCTTCCCACTCATTCTGCAAGTCTGACTTCCATTCTCACAACACAAGTTAAAGGACTCTTTCCTAGATCATCAATAATATTTTTATTGTTAAATCCATTGGCCTCACAGGTCTTGACTTCTTAGAAGTGTTTGACACTATTGACTACCCATTCATTTTGGATATTCTTTCCTCCCTGAGTATTTATGACATAATTCTGTAGTAGTTCTTTTCCTAGAAATGATCCTTTGGTCTTCTCTGAAGGATCATCATACTCTTTACATCTTTTTTTTTTTTTTTGTGGGCAATGAGGGTTAAGTGACTTGCCCAGAGTCACACAGCTAGTAAGTGTCAAGTGTCTGAGGCTGGATTTGAACTGAGGTCCTTCTGAATCCAGGGTTGGTGCTTTATCTACTGCACCACCTAGCTGCCCCCCCACACTCTTTCTATCTTTTAACCTGAGATCTGATACCTTTCTGATGACATTGCATTTCCAGCTAGCCTCTCCAGCACTTTCTTTATCTTCTCTCAAACCACCTGATTAATAAACTGGACCTGAAGGGGAATATGGAATACTTCTTTCTCCCTACTCTCAGATTCTTCCCTTTATGTCCTTCTTTCAACAACCTTTTTTTTTCCTTTAAAGTCCAATCAATAAAATTTCTTACTCAATCCAAATTATGGTAGCTACAGTATACTGGAAAAGGAAATGGCAAACCACTACAGTTATGTTTGCCAAGAAAACTCCATGGATGGTACTAAAATGGTAAAAGAGATGACATAGGAAGATGAGCCCCTCAGGTCAGAAGATGTAAGCTTAAGTACTTTGTCTACATACTGAGAAGACAGAACTCATCTAAAAAGAATTTGATGTTGGGAAAGATTGAAGGGCATGACAGAGAATGAGATGGACAGACAGTGTCATGGAAAAACAACAAACAAACGGGCAGATTTTGAGGGATAGTGAAGGACAGAAGGGCTTGATTCAGAATACTACAAGATTTCCATGGGGTCACATGGGGTCAAATATGACTAAACAGCTGAACAGTTCAGTATATTGACCACAAAATCAGGCTCCCTTCTTTCTCCAGGAGTTCAACACCTGGCTCACTATCTTCCTCTCCTCCCCAACTCCTGAACTTATACTAGGAGACTTTAATGTTCTTGGAGGTACTTTTTTAAACATTCTAACCTCAAGTTTCCTCAGTGTTCTTAAACCCCATGACCTACTCCTTCATTCTACTTTATCCACACATAAAGTTATTCACATACTAGAGTTCACCATTACCTATAAGTATTCTACTTCCCTAATTAGAAACTCTGACATTGGTGGCTGCCAGGTGGCACAGTGGATAAAGCACTGGCCTTGGATTCAGAAGGACCTGAGTTCAAATCCAGCCTCAGACACTTGACACTTATTGGCTGTGTGACCCTGGGCAAGTCACTTAACCCCCATTGCCCTGCAAAAAAAAAGAAAAAGAAACACTGACATTATCTGACTATAACCTATCATTCCACCTTTCTATATATGCCTTACCCCTCCTTATCCTGTTGTTCACCCTCTGATACCTCCAATCCCCCCATTCTCAGTAATTTCTTAGGCCCTTACTCCTTTGCTCTGACTTAATTATCCTCTCTCTCCAACCTCAATCCAAAAGTCAGCCATTCAGTCCCATATTTTCCTCAGCTCTTAAATCTCTTGCCCCATGTCCTATTGCTACTATCCCACCCACCCACCTCCCCCACAAAAAACTTTAGTCCTACATTATTCCTACTATTTGACCATTTTTCTCCTGTCCTCTTACTTACAAGCTACTAAATGCACCTGGAGGAAGTTTCACAGTCATGCTGAGTGAATACATTTTAAATTTATTTTTATCCAACTTTAATTAGGCCCTCACTGTGGTGAAACAATCCTTTAATTCCTCCCTAATTGATCCCCTCATCTCACTTCTCAGAACCTATTCCAAATCTTAGCTTACCTTTCAAACTGACCATTCCCTCCCTCCCCCAAATGAGAACTTTGCCTTTAACTTTACTGAGAAAATTTAGGCCCTTCAACCTTACTCTTCGTCATTGGTTTCTACTCTTCTTTCCACCAGGCTCTGAAAAAGTCAGTCTAACAAAGAGGTGGCCCTTCTTGTCGAGGAAAGCCAACTCCATATGTTCACTTAATCTTATCCTCTCCTTTCTTCTCCAGCAGTTTATATCCTCAATCATTCCCTTTATGTCTCTTATGTTTAACCTTGCCCTATCTACTGGTTCTTTTCCTATTCATTCAAATATATACCAATCCCCCTCAGACTTGAAAAACCTTTACTAGATTCTACCACCTCCTCAAGCCATTATCCTATATCATTCTTCTCTGTCTCAGCCAAACTTTTTGAAAAAATGAAATTAAAGCTCTTTATACTCACAACCTCCACTTTTCTCATCCCTCAACCTTTTGTAATCTGGTTTACAGCTTTATCATTCAATTAAAACTGCTCTCTCCAAATTTAGCAATGATCTCTTCAATGACAAATCTGATGATCTTCACTTATCCCTAATGCTTCTCAACCTATCTATTGCCTTTGATCTACTGACTGTACTCTTTCTCCTGGATAACTTTTCCTCCATGATTTCAAACATTGATCTCTCCTGGTCTACCTCCTACCTGTCTAACTATTTACCCTTATTGTCTTTTGCTGGTTCATCCTCCATATTATGCATAATAAGGGTGGATGTTTTCCAAAGTTTGGCACTAAACTCTCTTCTCTTCTTCCTTAGTGCTTTCACTCATTCTCTTTCTCCAAAAATCTTCTCCTCTTCTAAGTTTCTCTTTTACTATTGAACACACCACCATCTTTCCATTCTCCACTACTTCTATCCTCAGCATTATCCTCAACTCTATTCTCTTGCTTACTCCACACATGCAATACACTATGTCTTACCAACATCTCTCACTATCTGACTCCTTCCTGCCTTTCATAGATTTTTGTATGAGCTTCTATATTTTTCTCCCTGCCTCCAAGCTCTTCCCACTCCACTGTCAAGTTTCCTTGATCTCCCTACTCAGTCAATGAAAATGAATTCCTATTGCTTCTAGGATAAAATATAAACCTCTCTTTTTCATTTTTAAAATCCTTCATGGGGCAGCTAGGTGGCACAGTGGATAGAGCACTGGCCCTGGAGTCAGGAGTACCCAAGTTCAAATCCGGCCTCAGACACTTAACGCTTACTAGCTGTGTGACCCTGGGCAAGTCACTTAACCTCAATTGCCTCACTAAAAAAAAAAAAAAATATCCTTCACAACCTGGCTCCTACTTCTGTTTTCAGTCTCATTAGACATTCCTCCTCTCCCACTTTCTACCATCTAGCCAAAATGACTTTTTTCTCCATTCTTCAAACACAAAGCTATATATCCCATCTCTCCATCCTTGGTCTGGCTATCCACATGCTCAAACAAACTTCCTCTTTACTTTCATCTCAGAGAGTTTCTCTCTCCCTTTAAGGTACCAATCAAGCATGATCTTTTACATAAAGTCTTTCCTGATCCCTCCAAGTGCTAATCCTCTCACTGATAATTAGCATGTATATATTTACATTTATTCATTTTATGTCTTTTATTATTATTTGATATGTATTCATTGTATCCTTTAATATAATGTAAGTTCCTATAGGGTAGGAATTTATTCATTCTTTGTACTTATATCCTCAGTGCCTAACATATAGTAGGTACTTAATCAATCAATACTTGTTCATTGATAGATCACACATTTTCCACACCACACACACACACACACACACACACTGAGGCTCTGTCCTAAATTCTTTTTTCTTTTCCCCATATACCTCTGGATGATCTCATTAGCTCCCACAGAGCTATCATTTCAATGTAAATACCCAATCTTCAAGATGTTTTAATTTCTCTTGTGAACCCCCGAACTGCACCCCCAACTTCCTGATGGATATCTCCACTTGAATGTCCCATAGGGATATCAATATCAAACTCAACATTCCCAAAATATAGATTAACCCCTCCCACCCAAAATGAAACAAAACAAAACCTTTCCCCTCATTTTCCTATTTCTGGAAGAGCACCATTCTTCAAATTAATTAATCTCTTAAAAGCCATTTTTAAAGTATTCTACAGATAATGTGCTAGATTATGAGGGTACAGATACAAAGAATGACACAATCCCTACTCTCAAGAAGTTTATATTCTATTAGTAACACAGGATCAAAACCTAGGAGTCATCCTCAACTCTTTACTCACTTATCCCCCTCATATCTAATAAACTTGTCAAATCTCACAGCCATGCACAGGAGATTTTGTATGGAGATGGTAAGATAGAGTACATGATAAAAGTAAAAATGAACAATCTCAATGATGTAAAACTGAAAAATTTTTGCACAAATAATATTAATGCTACTATAATCAGAAAAAAGAGATAGAGTAGAAAACTATTTGCAAGAAATATAACAAAGTTCTGGCATTCAAAAATAAGTAGAATTTATATAAATTTCTAATCTTAAAAGGCATCTACTGATATGCAAGTGATCACAAGTTATAGACAATTTTCAGAAGAAGAAATACAATTACCAACTAATAAAAATATTCAAAATCACTAATCATTACAGTGGCAGCGAGGTGGCACAGTGGATAGAGTGCTGTCTGGAGTCAGGAAGACATCTTTCTGAGTTCAAATCTGTCCTCAGTCACTTGCTACCTATATGACCCTGAGCAAGTCACTTAACTCTATTTACCTCACTTTCCTTATCTTTAAATAAGCTGTAGAAGGAAATGGTGAACCACTCCAGTATCTTTGCCAAGAAAACCCCAATCGGGCTCATTAGGACTCAGATATGACCGAAACAACTGAACAGTAACAATCATTAGAGAAATATAAATTAAAATAACTCAAAGTTAATAGTATATGTCCATCAAGTTTTTCATTATATAAGAAATGGAAACTCTATTGGACGAATTATTAGAAAACAGGCATTATACTTCACTGTGGGTATAGATATATATTAATTCAATGATTCTCAAAAATAATTTAGAATTAAGATAGGAAAGTTACTAAATTGTTCATAAGCTTTAAGATTTAACCAGAAAGTTTTTAATAGGAAAATAAAAATCTATGTGTATGAAGGTTCTTAGTAGCATTATTTGTGAAAACAAAAAGCTAGAAAGAAACATATGTTTAATGATTGAAGACCAGCTGAATGAATTATGTTGTATAAATGTAATGGAACATTAGGGTGCCATAAGAAATGATGTGAAGAATTCAGAGAAATAGAGAAAGATATGTACAAAGTGATGCAGATTGAAGAAAACAGAACCAAAATAATGCAGTAACTACAACAACATAAATGAAGTCATAATTGCAAGGCAAGGCAACAAAACCATGATCTAATACAATATTTTAGAGCTAGAAAGAACCATAGAAAACCTTTAAAGTTCTGAGTTTTGTGATTAGGCTTCCCTTACCTAGAACCACATCATATGCCATCCCCAAACACGCACACACACGTTTCAAATTCTTTCAATCATTCTTACTTTCTGGGTCAAAGTCAAGGTCCTATTTCAACATTTTATACAGGTGTACCCTTCCCATTGTAACTAAAAATGTGTGGGGGGATTAAGATAAATACTGATTTTAGAATAAATGTTGTTTTGCCTCTGTGAAAGCATCAAAAATATTTTAGGTTCCCTCAAGACTCCCAGAGTACACAAGATGTATCTCACATACTAATAGGGATGGGTTAAAGGAGGAAAAAGGAAGAGGGAGGGAGGAGGAGGGAGAGAGGGGGAAAGGGGGGGGGCTTGGAGGGAGAGTTATGCTTTCTGCTTTAGGTTCTTTGCACAGAAAAAACAAAGAGTAGGGCTGAAGAAATTCTAGTAAGGTAAAATAACCTTCCACTTGCTTCACTATAAAAAAGCCAAAGCCCATCAACATTATTTCTCATAGACCTGTGGTCTCTGTTACATTCTGAACTAATTTCAGTTCACTGATCTCATTTGTGGTCATGTGGCTTCTTTTATGTCTGCAGATGTACAAAAAGAAAAAAAGTTCTTTTACCAACGAAAATATTTTTCTACTTGCATGATGTCTGTAATTTTAAGAAAAGTAAAAACTACTTTACCCATACTTGGCAGCAATGTTCCGGTTATTCAGGTAATGAACATATTTGTTTGCCCTTTGGTACCTCCTTCAACACCAGAATTAATTATATCACTTACTTAAAACACTCACACCATGGTTTTGTCTATTAAAAAAAAGACTTGAAACAATTACCAAAATAATCCAGGCACACACACCCACTCTCACTTCAAATAGCCAGATAATTTAGGGAAGTGGGAGAGTTTTTGAATTATCCAATAATTTCCTTAGTTACTCACTTAAATTGGCATTTCTATACCCAATATCTAAATGAAGATTCAAATTTCCTTAATCATTGGATGTCTTGGTTTTTCCTCTTTGGCAATAAGAATTTATAGGTGGCCATGGAATCTTATTCTACACCTGAAACATTTCCAAGAAAATTTTATGCTAATTCCTTAAATTTTATCATAGCTCCATGTTTAATTTCTTGCTCCTTTTTTTCCCCTGAACCTTATTCTCCTATCTTGGCAAGTGCAGGAACTCTAAACAAACTGCACGTACTCCTAACCTCACCATTTTCATTGACAGTAGCACCATCTTAATGCTTCAATGATACTTCACTCTTTTCCTTATCTCCTATCTCCAATTACTTGCCAAGTCTTTCCTTTTTTTTGTTTTAGCATTCTTGGATCCTAAAAGAGTTCATGGTACTCAGCAGGTGCTTAATAAATGCTTATTAATTGATCAATTGCTTCTAACATAAAAATATACTATATATTTGTCCCTCCCTTCAAGTCTTACTGCCACCCAACTAGTTCAGATTCTCATTACCTTTCACATAGACTATTGCAATAGTGTCCTAATTGGTCTCCTTACCTAATGTCTCTCCTGTCTTTGGAACTGACCTTTACACTAATATCAAAAGAATCATTTCAGAAGAGTTATGGAGGCAGAGCCAAGATGCCGGAGTGAAACCAGGAAGCAGCCTGAGCTCTCCCAAATTTTCCTCAGAAACAACATTAAATTAAGCCTCTTAACAGATTCTGGAGCTGTAAAACCTGCAAAAAAAAAGAAACAAAAAAAAAATCTTCTGACTTAAGAAAACCTAGAAGAATTTCAGGAAAGGTCTGTTTCATCTGGGTAAAAGGAGAGCACAACTCAATGCAGAGGGCATTGGGGCAAGCCAGGAAAAAGGTCTTAGAGACAACACAGATCAATAGCTGAGGACCCACAGCCCTAGAACAGCAAGCTAGTGGCACAGCAGGCCAGTTGTGAGGCCTCCAACCCCAACACAGAAAGCAATTTGCAAGCTGGGGTATCTGCTACCCAACAAGCTCAACTAAGCTGGGCCATTGCAGGGCAGTGAGAAGCTGCAAGGTGCTGACACCTCAGAGCAGAAAGCTGGTGACTCGGCTCCTGACCCCCAGCAAAAGAAGCTTCAGACAGTGCACTCTGTTCCCCAGGAGCAGAACTCAACCTTAAAAAGCACAAAAGAGGCTAAAATCAAAAGAAGAATCATTTCACTTCAGTGACCTCTTCAACTTTATTCACTTGCTCCTGATTACCTACTAAATGAAATCCAAAGAGCTTGGACTGGAATTTAAGGCTGCCTACAGTCTAGTTATGCTCAATCTCGATCTCGATCTCAATTTCTCTCTCTCTCTCTCTCTCTCTCTCTCTCTCTCTCTCATTGCAGGTTTATTTTAAAATACCCCTTTTCACACACTTGATACTCTAGCCAAAAGTTTACTCCCTATTCACTAACTTTGTCTTGATCATAGATACTCTCATACCTTTACCTGTACTGTCCTTACAGGTAGAATGGACAATCTACCCCCCTCCATCTCCATTTAGTAACATGTTTCTCCCTGGTCAAGGCCCAGGTTAAGTGTAACCCTTATATGACATCCTGATACTCTAGCCAAAAGTCTTTTCCTCTCTCCTTAAATCTTTCAGAACATGCCATCCTATCACATATATGCACTTAATCATTTCTCAACTTGTCTTTATCATTATTATTGTGGTTTTTTTTCTCATCCTTTCAATTAGATTGTAAGCTTTTTGAGAACAGGAACTATGCCTTTTCCATCTACATATCTCAGTGACTGACACAATGCCCTACCTTAACACAAGTTTACTTACTTGCCTTGTTGTTTATCCTTCTTCCTCAAAGAGTAACATGGCATAGGAAGGTGAAACCATGACTTGCCATGAATTGGACTTAAGTAAGGGAGGGCTGTGCAAAGTCACCAACCTCACTCTCTCCTCCAGAGCCATTTGGGTCCAGTGGCAAGATATACCTCAGGACAACTGGAGATGGTGCCACATTTTTGAGGCAATTGGAGTTGTGACTTGCCCAGGGTCACACAGCTAGTAGTGTCAAGTGTCTGAGGCTGGATTTGAACTTGGGTTCTCCTGACTCCAGGGATCCATCCACTTCACCACCTAGCTGCCACTATTCACTTGGTTTATATGTACAATGAATAAAGTTTCCATAGTCTACTCCAAAACCTTTGCAACCTATGGCATGTCTCTATGAATTCAAAAATAGCTGTGAAAAGTGTTCTTTCCTTACTCTGACTCCTTCTAAAGTGGCAAGAAGGTCTGGTATCACATGGAATGGCAACCAGGAAACACAGAACAGAGGCACTGGTACGGTAAAGCCAGGGGCAGAGCACAAATGCAATGGGAAAAGAAGGTATTGGACATCATCAGAGACAGGTTCTACTCTGTCTCATCTTCCAGCTAGGTGTGGAACCATGGATTTTCCATAGTAACATAACTACTGAATGTCAAAGCTAGGCTTCAGACCTACTCAGGATCAGATAACCCCTACTCCACAATCAGTATTCATCCTGCTGGATCATTCAGTGACTTCATTTCTATAGACATCAGTTTTCATATATATATATATGTATATATATAAAAGGAATTGAAGTAAACCCAGCATTCTCAACCTGGGGTCTGTTAGGTTTTTCTTTTTAATATTTTGATAACTATATTTCCATATAACTGGTTTCCTTAGTTTTTCTGTGTTTTATTTTATTAATTTGAAAACATCAGTCTGAGAAAGAGTTCAGAGACTTCAGCATACTGTCAAAAGGGTCCATTGCACCAAAAAGATTAAGAACCCTTAAATGGGATGCTTTCTAAGGCCTCTTTTTTTTTTCTGTCTCATTCTGTAATTTCTAAATGCCAGGGTCCCCAGTTGTGTTAATATTTGCTACTGTAAGGAGCTAAAATTCTAACTATACTATCTAAAATTTAATGAGTGGTTGCCAATAAATTATAAGCTTTATCAAGAGTATTTATGTGTTTAAGTATTTATTACAGAGCATAAGGATCAGAGAGAAAGGTAAAAACCTATTTCTAAGAGACCCTATCGTCCAACACACCATGGTGAGGTCAGGAATCAAAAGAGCGTGAACCCCCCCCCCCAGCACCCGCTTCCTACTTCGTGTCCTCCTCCTAGAAATGGGAGGCTCCTCAAGTTGACTGACTGGTAGCCTCGATAGATAATACCCACAAGCAAATGTCACTTCCTCACGCTAAGGACCTTGACTGCATGGCTTGCCCTCAGAGGCCTTCTCCTCATGGTAGAGCTTTTCTACAGTAAGTCTCCAGCAGGTGGCTCATTCCAATCATTACTATCGTTTTTGCTCCATGTGTGATTATTCATTCCTTTAAGGAATGGATAATATTATTATTGTTGTTGTTTGTGCTTCATTCTTGAAGAGGACTAGTGATATCAGTATGGTGCTGACTTGCATGCAAACTGGATTTAAGTGAGGCTAAGCTGTGAAAAGTTGCCTGCCTGTGTTTCAAATCTAATTCTTCATTAAAGAAATTATGTGGGGGCGGAGCCAAGATGGCGGAGAGGAAGCAGCAAGCTGCCTGAGCTCTCCTTCTGTTCCCTCAAAACAAACATTAAATCAAGCCTCTGGACGGATTCTGAAACTACAGAACCTGCAAAGAGACAGAGAGACACAGTCCTCCAACCAGAGATAATTTAGAAGACTTCAGGAAAAGGTCGTTCTGACTCAGGCAAAAGGGAGGGCCAGCGCAGGGCAGCAACCCAGCGCCGAGGGGGTCGGGGCAAGTCAGCAGGAGCTGCGGGCCACAGCCGAACAACTGAGGCTCCCGGAACCTGGTTCAAAAATCTGGTGGCCAAGAAGGACAGTGGAAAAACTTACCTGCACCGGCCGAGAGGGCCACGAACGGCGGGATCAGACGCCGGGGTCTGGCGCCTGGCTGGCCGAGCACAATCATACAGGAAGTGCAGGGCGGGGCATCTCCACACACCATAAAGGCCTCAGAGTAAAAGCCCGGTCACATAGCACCTATACACCTGCACAAGAAGCCCAAACAGGGACCCTGGTGCCCCCAGAGCAGACCTCAACTTAAAGAATAAATAAATAAGCTGCAATAATGAGTAAGAAGCAAAAAAGAGCCCTCTCCATTGAGAGCTTCTGTATCAATAGGGAAGAAGCCAACACAAACTCAAATGAGGACAATAGCCTCAAATTGTCTACATCTGAAGCCTCACAAGGCAAGGTGAATTGGTCGCAAGAACAAAAAGCCTTCCTGGAAGAGCTCAAAAAGGATTTTAAAAATCAATTGCAAGAGGTAGAAGAAAAAATGGGGAGAGAAATGAAAGCAAAACAAAAAAACTATGAAAAAAGAATCAGCAGCTTAGAAAAGGAAGCTGAAGAAAACAAAGCCTTAAAAAATTCATTTGGCCAAATGGAAAAAAAGCTGCATAATCTCACTGAAGAAAACAATACCTTAAAAAATTCACTTAGCCAAATGGAAAAAAAGGTGCATAATCTCACTGAAGAAAACAATACCTTAAAAAATTCACTTAACCAAATGGAAAAAAAGGTGCATAATCTCACTGAAGAAAACAATGCCTTAAAAATTAAAGTGGGACAGTTGGAAGATAAGGAATCCATGAGACACCAAGAATCAGTCAAGCAGAATAAAAAAAATGAAAAAATAGAAGAAAATGTGAAATACCTCATTGGAAAGACAACTGATCTGGAAAACAGATCGAGGAGAGACAATTTGAGAATCATTGGACTGCCTGAAAGCCATGACCAGAAAAAGAATCTAGACACCATATTCCAGGAAATTATTAAGGAGAACTGCCCTGATATCATAGAATCAGAGGATAAAATCATCATTGAAAGAATCCATCGATCACCTCCTGAAAGAAACCCCAAAAGGAAAACTCCAAGGAACATTGTAGCCAAATTCCAGAATTATCAGGTGAAGGAGAAAATACTCCAAGCAGCCAGAAAGAAGCAATTTAAATATCATGGAGCCACAGTCAGGATTGCTCAGGACCTGGCAGCTTCAACATTAAAGGACCGCAAGGCTTGGAATATGATATTCCGGAGGGCAAAGGAGCTTGGATTGCAGCCGAGAATCTATTACCCAGCAAAAATGTGCATTTTCTTTCAGGGGAAAAGATGGACATTTAATGACATTGGCGACTTTCAATCTTTCCTGGTGAAAAGACCAGAACTGAATAGAAAATTTGATCTCAACATACAAGACTCAAGAGAAGTTTAAAAAGGTAAACAGAGGGGAAAAAAAAAAGTTACCCTATTAGGTTAAACTGTTTATATCCCTACACAGGAAGATAATACTCATAACTCTTAAGAATTGTAAATGTATTTGGGCAGAGAGAAGGACTTTATATAAAGGGTATAAATATAAATTGTCTTTGATGTGATGATACAAAAGAATTAAGGGGATAAAAAGGGAGTCTATGGGGAGGAGAGGAAAGGGGAGGTGGAATGGGATAAATTATATCATATGAAGAGGTGGAAAAAAACCTATTATAATAGAGGGAAAGAAAGGAGGGGGGAACATGGTTTCAACCCTATTCTCATTAGATTTGACTCAAAGAGGGAATAACATATACGTTCATTGGGATAAAGAAACTTAACTCATTCTTTAGGGAAACAAAAGGAGAAGGGAAAGGGGGGGGACTGATAGATGGGAGGACAAAAGCAAGGGAGAAAAGGGTAAAGAAAAGAGAGGGGGGTGATAAAAAGGGAGGGCAGATTGGGGGAGGCAGGGGTAAGAAGTAAAACGTCGGTGAGGAGGAATAGGGTGAAAGAAGGGGGGAAAAGTACAAAGAGGGTAAATAGAATGGAGGGGAATAGACAGTCAGTAATAATAACTGTGAATGTGAATGGGATGAACTCTGCTATAAAACGGAAGCGAATTGCAGAGTGGATTAAAAACCAGAACCCTACAATATGCTGTTTACAAGAAACACATTTGAAGCAGAGAGATACACACAGAGTAAAGGTAAAAGGCTGGAGCAGAATATATTGTGCCTCAGCTAAAGTAAAAAAGGCAGGGGTAGCAATCCTTATCTCAGACAAAGTGCAGGCAAAAATAGATCTCATTAAAAGAGATAAGGAAGGAAATTACATCTTACTTAAAGGTACTATAGATAATGAAGTAATATCAATATTGAATATGTATGCGCCAAGTGGTATAGCATCCAACTTCTTAGAGGAGAAGTTAAATGAGTTACAAGAGGAATTAGATAGTAATACTATACTAGTGGGGGATCTGAATCTCCCCCTCTCAGAATTAGATAAATCTAGCCAAAAAATAAATAAGAAAGAAGTGAAAGAGGTGAATAGATTACTAGAAAAGTTAGACATGATAGATGTCTGGAGAAAATTGAATGGGGATAGAAAGGAATATACCTTTTTTCTCAGCAGTACATGGCACATTTTCAAAAATTGACCATGTATTAGGGCACAAAAACATCATAGTCAAATGTAGAAAGGCAGAAGTAGTAAATGCATCCTTCTCAGATCATGATGCAATAAAAATTACATGTAAGAAAGAGCCAGGGAAAAGTAGAATGAAAATCAATTGGAAACTAAATAATTTCATTCTAAAGAATGAATGGGCCAAACAAGAAATCATAGAAACAATCAATAACTTTATCCAAGAGAATGACAATAATGAGACAACATACCAAAATCTATGGGATGCAGCCAAAGCAGTGCTTAGGGGAAAATTTATAGCTCTAAATGCTTACATGAATAAGAAAGAGAAAGAGGAGATTAATGAATTGGGCATGCAACTTAAAAAGCTAGAAAAAGAACAAATTAGAAATCCCCAATTAGACACTAAATTAGAGATCCTGAAAATTAAAGGAGAAATCAATAAGATTGAAAGCAAAAAAACTATAGAATTAATCAATAAAACTAAGAGCTGGTTTTATGAAAAAAACAATAAAATAGATAAAATATTGGTTAATTTGATTAAAAAAAAAGAAAGAAGAAAACCAAATTACCAGTATCAAAAATGAAAAGGGTGATGTTACCACCAATGAAGTGGAAATTAAAGCAATAATTAGGAAATATTTTGCCCAACTGTATGCCAATAAATTTGACAATCTAAATGAAATGGATGAATATTTACAAAGATACAAACTGCCCAGGTTAACTGAAGAGGAAATAAAATCCTTAAATAAACCCATATTAGAAAAAGAAATTGAACAAGCTATTAATGAACTCCCTAAGAAAAAATCTCCAGGGCCAGATGGGTTTACGGGTGAATTTTACCAAACATTTAAAGAATAATTAATTCCAATATTATACAAATTATTTGGAAAAATAGGTGAAGAAGGAGTTCTACCAAATTCGTTTTATGACACAAATATGGTGGTGATACCAAAACCAGGCAAAGCAAAAACAGAGAAAAAAATTATAGACCAATTTCCCTAATGAATATTGATGCTAAAATCTTAAATAAGATATTAGCAAGGAGATTACAGCAAGTGATCACCAGGATAATACACTATGACCAGGTGGGATTTATACCAGGAATGCAGGGCTGGTTCAACATTAGGAAAACTATTAACATAATCAACCACATCAATAAGAATACCAACGAAAATCATATGATTATCTCAATAGATGCAGAGAAAGCTTTTGACAAAGTACAGCACCCATTCCTAATAAAAACACTAGAGAGTTTAGGAATAGGGGGAGCTTTCCTTAGAATAATAAAAAGTATCTACCTAAAGCCATCAGCAAGTATTATATGCAATGGAGATAAATTAGAGGCCTTCCCAATAAGATCAGGGGTGAAACAGGGATGTCCATTATCACCCCTATTATTTAATATTGTTCTAGAAATGTTAGCTTTAGCAATCAGAGAAGAGAAAGGAATTAAAGGAATTAGAATAGGCAAGGAGGAAACAAAACTATCACTCTTTGCAGATGATATGATGGTATACTTAAGGAATCCTCGAGAATCAAGTCAAAAATTACTTGAAACAATTAACAACTTTAGCAAAGTAGCAGGATATAAAATAAATCCACATAAATCATCAGCATTTCTATACATGACCAACAAAGTCCAGCAGCAAGAGATAGAAAGAAAAATTCTATTTAAAGTAACAGTAGGTAATATAAAATACTTGGGAGTCTACTTGCCAAGACAAACCCAGGAACTCTATGAACACAACTACCAAACACTCTTCACACAAATCAAATCAGATCTAAATAATTGGAAAGATATCAATTGCTCATGGATAGGCAGAGCTAATATAGTAAAAATGACAATACTGCCTAAATTAATTTACTTATTCAGTGCCATACCAATCAGGCTACCTAAAAATTATTTTATACAGCTAGGAAAAATAATAACAAAATTCATCTGGAAAAACAAAAAAATCAAGAATATCCAGGGAAATAATGAAAAAAAATTCACAGGAAGGTGGGTTAGCGGTACCAAACCTGGAGCTTTACTATAAAGCGGCAGTCATCAAAACTATCTGGTACTGGCTAAAAAATAGAGTGGTAGATCAATGGAATAGGCTAGGCTCAGGAAATGCAGTAGTAAATGACACTAGTAATGTTGTGTTTGATAAACCCAAAGACTCCAGCTTCTGGGATAGGAACTCAGTATTTGACAAAAACTGCTGGGAAAACTGGAAGATAGTATGGCAGAAATTAGGCTTAGACCAACATCTTACACCTTATACTAAAATAAGGTCAAAAATGGATACATGATTTAGACATAAGAGGTGATACCATAGGTAAATTAGGAGAGAAAGGAATAGTCTACCTATCAGATCTTTGGAAAGGAGAACAGTTTTTGACCAAACATGAGATAGAGTATATTATAAAATGCAAAGTGGATGATTTTGATTATATTAAATTAAAAAATTTTTGTACAAACAGAAGCAATGCATCCAAAATTGGAAGGGAGGCAGAAAGCTGGGAAACAATTTTTGAGGCCAGTGCTTCTGATAAAGGCCTCATCTCTAAAATATATAGGGAATTAAATCAAATTTATAAGAATCCAAGTCATTCCCCAATTGAGAAATGGTCAAAGGATATGAACAGGCAGTTTTCTGATGAAGAAACCAAAGCTATCTATTCCCATATGAAAAAATGCTCTAAATCTCTAATGATTAGAGAGATGCAAATTAAAACAACTCTGAGGTACCACCTGACACCTATCAGATTGGCTAAAATGACAAAAAAGGAAGATAATAAATGTTGGAGAGGCTGTGGGAAAATTGGAACACTAATGCATTGTTGGTGGAGCTGTGAGCTGATCCAACCATTCTGGAGAGCAATTTGGAATTATGCCCAAAGGGCGATAAAGCTGTGCATACCCTTTGACCCAGCAATCCCACTTTTAGGTCTTTTGCCCAAAGAAATCATGGAAGGGGGAAAGGGACCCACATGTACAAAAATATTTATAGCTGCTCTTTACGTGGTAGCAAGGAATTGGAAGTTGAGGGGGTGCCCATCAATTGGGGAATGGCTGGACAAGTTGTGGTATATGAATACAATGGAATACTATTGTGCTGTAAGAAATGATGAGCAGGAAGAGTTCAGAGAAACCTGGAGGGTCTTACGTGAGCTGATGATGAGTGAGATGAGCAGAACCAGAAGAACATTGTACACAGTATCATCAACATTGAGTGTTGACCTACTGTGATGGACTATATTCTTCTCACCAACGCAATGGTACAGAAGAGTTCCAGGGAACTCATGATAGAAGAGGATCTCCAAATCCAAGAAAAAAAAAAGAAAGAAAGAACTGTGGAGTATAGATGCTGATTGAACCATATTATTTCTTTTGTTTTGGGTGCTGTTGTGTTTTTTTTTCTATTTTGAGTTTTAGCATCACTGCTCTGATTCTTTCTCCTGTAACAGGATTAATGCAGAAATAGGATTAATGTTATTATGTGTATATATATGTGTGTGTATATATATATATATATGTATATGTATAGAGATATATAGATATAACCTATATCAGATTACCTGCTGTCTAGGGGAGGGGGGAGGGAGGGGAGGGAGGGAGAAAAATCTGAAATTGTAAAGCATGTATAAACAAAAGTTGAGAACTATCTTTACATGTAACGGAAAAAATAAAATATCTCATTAAAAAAAAAAAAGAAACCAATATTTCTCTTTCACACTCAAAAAAAAAAAAGAAATTATGTGATATAGTTTGTAGAGCACTAGACCCAGAATGAGGAAGACTTGAACTCAAAACTAGTCTCAGATACTTAATAGTTGTGTAACCTTTGGCAAGTCACTAAATAAATCACTTTTTGCTTCAGTTACTGCTTTTATAAAATGGGGATAATAATAGTGCTTATCTCTCAGGGTTGGTGTGAACATTTAATAAAAAAATATTTATGATGCACTTTACAAACCTTAAAGAAGTATACAAATTTACTATTGTTATTAAAAATGGCCAAAAATCATTACCATCTAAAATTTTGCACCATAATGTTAGGGGGAGGGAAAAAGGAAACCTATTCATAAATAAGCATTTAACATGAATTCCCTTAAACTGGTGTTAATTGTCCCTTGCAGGCAGTCATAGCAGAAAGACCTACAATTGAGTTTTCCCACTTACCATTCCCCTAGTAGACCCAATCACTCAGACAGTTTTACTTCAGAAGGGACAAATGCTTGCATTGCTGATTCCTTGATGTACCTGCTCCTGAGATAAAGCAGGAAAGAGATCTTTGGCTGTCAGGGTGATATCTTTCACCAGCACCAAATTTAGTGGAAAGGAAATGAAGAGAACTACGTCAGGCCCCATCTCGAAGCATCTTTTCTGATTCATGGCCAATTCACAATGTTCCACGAAGGGTTTCAAATAAAAAGTAATATGTTGGGGAAATTAAATCATGAATAGGAGCTGTTAATTACACACACATTGGTTTAAGGCTGATCCAAATAATTCTCCATTCCCTTTGTTGCACATTTTACATGCCTGCCTGTTTCGCTACTGCTCTTGCTCGGTCTGTTTCTCTCTAATCTACCACCCCAAACACTTCCACTACTGAATTCCAAGAGCTTTCACAAATGGAAAATGTAAATTGTGGCCTAGATTGCTGCTACTGGAGTGTGGCAAGAGATACCAGATTGTGTGCTAGCCCAGATTCTTTGGGGATAAAATTCCAACTCTTTGCATGTTGACAAACTCTTGTCTTACATGTCACTGTAGTCTTCATTTTCCAATCCAATTTTGTGTTTTGGAAACTCCCAGACATTCCCCAAGCAAATGTCCATGTGTTTATCTTGGAAGGAGAAAGAACTTATCAACTAAGGCCTCCAAGCCAACTTAGTTACATTTGAAGCATCTCTTTTCCTTCCTTGTGACAAATTTTGTAAAATAATTGAGTCAAGTTCCCCTTATCAACAACACTGGTCACAATCCTGAGCACCCTAAAAATGCATTAATAAATGCAAATTAGTCCTGGTCTCTGGGTACTTGAATTACTAGTCCTGCCCTCAGGGAGCTTGTATCTAAGAAACATGTTAGTTGATTTGAACTTCAGATGCAGGTACAATCCAACAAAACAGAAGGATAGAAATTTCACCAGCAAAGGGAACTCTAGGTATGCAAACTTCCTCCATCAGAACATATAACAAAATCTATGGCCTAGAATATAAGTCCAAGCAAGTTGTCTAACGTCTGATTTGAACTCTAGTCTCCAGGACCCGTTCTCTGTCTACTGTGTACCTAGCTAGCCCTGGTCGTAGAATTAATAAACATCAAAACCAGAACTTGAACCCAGGTCCAGTATCTCTTCTACTGTAATTAGTATGGTGCCTATAGTAAGTGATGATTGAATGTTTATTAACTGACTGATTTTGAGTATAGGATATTCAGGTCTACATAAAAAAATAGATAATATCCAGATAAGTCAAACTCTAAGAATTGCATACTCTAGAAAATCCAGAGAATCAAAACAAACTATCTTTGACTTGACTTGTTCTTAAAATGGTCTTTGTGTTGACTCAGCTCAAGATATTTCCACAAGGAAATGACTTTCACATTTGGAATAGGTTTCTAGCAGTTTATTACCTTCTTCGTTCTAGTGCCTGTGTCATGGTCAATGAGAATACAGAACAGCAAAGTGCTATCTGTGCTTGTGTTGTTGATAATTGCTAGATTGTGCTCATGCTGACTTGCTACTCACAATCTAATGGCTTATTTATTTAGCTGTTCTTATTAAGAGCTTTTAGTAGATGAAAAGGGTGTTAAACACACAAGCACAAA
The DNA here is from genome assembly GCF_019393635.1 of Dromiciops gliroides. Classification (NCBI taxonomy): domain Eukaryota; kingdom Metazoa; phylum Chordata; class Mammalia; order Microbiotheria; family Microbiotheriidae; genus Dromiciops; species Dromiciops gliroides. Next base: position 132,086,535 of record NC_057862.1, read on the forward strand.
TTAGCCTTGGGAACAAAAGACTAAACATAAAAACAATTCATTCTTTTAACAGGCTCATAAAATAGGGTATGCATGTGCTAATAGTCCATGATAAGGGCAGCAGCCTTCAGTTAAATAAATAAATCATTAGCTATAAAAAGAATATCAACAAATATCTCTACTAAAGACCTACTCAGGTATGACTCTCCACTTGGCATGGAGGTAACCTTGCATTTTCTTAAGATCATAGCTTTAGAATCAAAAGAAATCTTAGAAGTCATCTATTTTAGTGTCTCTCATTTTACTAAAGAGTAACAACAATGAATATACATTGCAATGAAATGCATATACTGACAAATTTCCTCAATCTGGAAGAGCTTCAGGTACAGGCCTAGAAATGGATTATAATCCAAGATCCAACTAATAAGATCAGAGCTCATTTAAAAGAAGACTGGACAATGGTCAGTTGCTGAGTGCTTTGGCCACAGAAACTAAGGAGACTATCTTACTAAGGCATGGAGGGAGGAGTTGATGTCTGTATCAGTAAAGGAAGTACCCATACCCATAGAATGTTCAGTATTTTCAAGTATTGAAGTATCAAGAAATGTATCATTTCCTAATCAATTGATCTCTAATGGGTTGTTTGCTATTAACTATGACATAAATAATCCTTCTGTTCCCTGACCTTGGACTTTAGAGTTTTTAAAGCATATAATTGGACTAAATTCACCAAAGGCATGAATTCATTTTACACATTTAGAAATGTTTTATTTTGGATTTGATCCCCTATATTTTAGTTTCATTTAAATTCTACTAGATAATTTGTCAGCATAACATGTGGTCTTTGTAGGGGGTACTCCCATTTCCTTCTTTTCCAATTATTTTTGTTCTTTTGTAGGTAGAAAGGAGCTACTGTTCTTGTGTCTCTTTTATGATGGAAGCACAGGGCTTCAGGTTGCGTCCTTGTTTCCTCATTACTAGTAAGAAAAGCCGAAGTCTTACCTACATACTTCAGAGAAGAAATGGAATGCAAGGTATTTGTCTTTCTTCTTTGCTCTGTATTTCAGGAGGAACATTACTTAGGGAAGCAGAGGGAGAAGAGGGCTTTCTCTGGGTGCCTGATAACCCAAGCACCTCTGGTTCTCTGAAAGTGAGAGCATCAATCAGTGCCCTGATAACTGTATAATCTAAGGTAGAGTTAGCAACGTGATAACCAGAGCACTCAGTGCTCTACTCAGTCAACAGAGTTGACAGGCAAATCAGTAAATGTAGACTACTTTCGCAAGCTATCAGTGACATTTAAGCACACCCAAATATTACTGATATGTAGATCACCCAGGAGAACTATCCCATTCACTTGTTCCCCTGCCCTTGTAGTTTACCATATGGATTTATCTTTCCCATCCTCCTCCTGTAGATTACTACACCAAACCCTAAAAGAATGAAACATGTGCTCTTGTTTGCACATCTGGCCTGGGTAAGCCATGCTCCAATTTAAAAATCTACATGTTGGTCCAATTCCATTATTGGACAAGGAAATTCTGTTAACTGGTGGGCTTATTTGCATGTCATTACCCAGAATGCTTTTCCATATCACAGATGTTTCCCAGACTTGGGGGGGGGGGGGAAGAAAGGGTGTAGAGGGCAGGGGGGAGGGGAAATTCTGGAAACAAATAGAGATTTGCATAGGTTATATAAAAAAGTTTCCCTTCTGTTTTCATCCCCCAAAAAGTTATATAAAAATATGTTTTTATTTTTTTTTTACCTATTACTTGGTGTAAAAATTTCTCCATAGTCCAAGGAAGTTTTGGCAGATAGAAACCAGAGAAGTGAAATTCCAGCTAGAGTTTTATTACCCTATCAGGATAAAAAAAGTGAAACGAACTTGCAGCATTTCATACTCGATTTTCAACATTTGCCATGTAACTTTTTTTCTTTCCCTGAGGGAGCAAAACACTTTTTGGGGAGGATAATGTTAAATTGTTAAAGGTGTGGAGGGTCTCAGTGGGACTAAATTGTGATAAAAGCCATAGTCTGTTTGGAAAGCTTCAAATTGGATAAGTGGCAGGCACACACTCTCCTCTCCCTCAGTCTTAACTAACTTCGTCACAATGTAAAAGGTTCTGAGAAGTTTTGTGGCATTGTTTCCTGAAAAGTACCTAAATGGATCTGATGGTGGCTGTGGAAATTATACTGTGTTCTAAAAACACTGTTGGTTAGAAAAGTCTGCAATCCTAGATTCTGATGTTCGTTCATATTTGCTTAAATTTAGAAAAGAAAGGGATGCTGCACTTGAAAACATAGAGAGAAAAAATAAAAAATAAATACAAAATGTAATTGCTTTGGGGACTGAAGTTAAAACGCAGGTGTTTTGAGGGGAACATAAACATTTTTTCCTAAATGAGGCGTTGAGGGCTGGGAGAAGGGCAGTAAAATTAGTGGAATTACTGCCTGATTTTAACCAGATGATTGCTCCAGTTGGACACCAGCGAGTTTTCATTAGGGACTCTAATTTACAAGCCATTCACTACATTCCAGTGGAACACAACAACTCCCCCAGGTCCTAAAGAATGCCATCTCTCTGGCTTTATGGCAGAGATGCCTGACTACAAAGTTTTTAAAGGCCAGTATCACTACAGATTTGTGTAGGAGCTTTGCAAAATGCAGAGATGTTCCTATATCCTTAGCCAAATGGGATAAGCCCAGGAATCCAAATTTACTTAGCAACTTCACCTAAAATTTAGGACTACATGATCCCTTCAACTTGGTGTAGACATGATCTTTAAATATAAAATGTCTGTATTACAAATACAATTGTAATTGTATTTGTATGTTATAAAGGCTAGAATAGAGGCCTTCTGGGGAGCTACTTTTTACAATCCCTCCAATTGTTCCTGGGAGATAAAGAAGGAAAGAACATTTTCAATAAATCTTATATTCACATCTGACACTTTATCTCAACAAATCTGCTCATCCTATATTTTGGGGTACCAATATTCTAGAGAAGAGAGGAGAGGAAAGGAGAGGAGAGGAGAGGAGAAGAGAAAATAGATCACTGCCACTCAGCTTCATAGATTTAGAGCTAGAAAGGACCTTTGAGGGAGAGAGGTATATTTAATAAGAAGTAACAAACACATGTATTGTAGGGGATTTTTTTTATCTCAATGATAATTATAGAGAGAGGAAGCATGAAATAGTGACAATAGAATTGATCTCTAAGTCAGGAAGATCTCAATTCCCACCTCTGACCCTCTGACATATATTAACTGATTGACCCTAGATGTGTCACTTAACCACAAAATGCCTTAAATAAAGCTCTAAGAATTGTGAAGCCTTTGTTGATTTGCATTGCTAGAAGGGGTTTCCTAACCTACATAGTTTCTTCACATACATGACAAATAAATTTCAAGGACAGGAAACAGACGGTGAATTCAAAAGGATGCTGTGGTCTAAATGTTAGGAGAGTTAATGTTCAATATAAATACATTTATCCATTTGATAAATGTTGTGGACAATAAAAGTAATGCTTTCATAGCTGTGTTGGGGACAAGAGAGAAAGCATAGCAAGGCTTGAGTTTTATGGAAGAATGATATGGATGACTGGGAGAAAGCAGAATTAATTTACTTCTTTTTTCTTAAGCAAGGAGCATGCTTTTCAGAATTGGAAAGAGAACATAAAGAGTTGACAGAGAAATTAAATCTATTTAAGGAGATCTTAGAGTACATACTTGCCTTCAATGAGTTTGTCACCTATCTACGAAATAATACATCATCGAGAACAAAAAAGAAAAAAAAGGCTTACTGCACTGAACACAGGGAAAGGGCACTGAAGGGAAACAAAATTAGGTTGCTCTCTAAACTGGAGAAAGTGGAAACTTCAAACTAGATGCTAGAGATTTATTTCAACTAGTCGGAAAACTCTAAGAATTAAAAGGGATGATTTTCTATTACTTAGAAAAGGAAGGTGAGATCACAATGAGTCAGTATTTTTTTCATTAAAAGTAAATTCTACCAGATTAACCTCATTTCCTTTTTCAATGGTGTGATTAAATTAGTGAATCAAGGATACATATGTGTGTGTGTGTGTATGTATATAGAGAGAGAATGTGCAAATCAAGGAAAATATATCATATATGTATACAATATATGTATACAATATATTTTCCTTGATTGATAATCTAATTATACTATTAATATATCATATGTGTGTGTTTGTGTGTGTGTATATATATATATATGTATATATATGTATATATATATATATATATATATATCTTTCTCACTGTGTCTATATCTATATCTATCTATGTGTAACATGTATTTCCAAAAGATATTTGACAAAATCTCTCTCATGTTGTCCTTTTGGAGAAATTAGAACGATGTGAACTGGCAAATAACACAGCTAAATAATTTATAATTAGTTGAATAACCTTACTAGAGTGTACAATGAAAATCATTCTGGAAGTCTTCTCTGCTGGAGTATGAGAAGCATTGGTCCTTGACTCTTTTTTGTCCAACACTGTCATCAATGAATGTAAGATAAAAATAATATTATTTACAAATAATGTAATGATATAGAATCATAGAATTTAAAGGTAGCGGTAGAAGGTGCCTTAGAAGTCATGTAGTACAATCCTTCATTTTACAAATGAGGATATTAAGTCTAGAAAAATTTTTTATTTAAGGTCACATGGAAAGTAGCACAGAAAGGATTTTAATCTAGATTCTCTGACTCCAGATCCAATATTCTTTCCATCTAATTATGCTGCTTCCCCTAACATAAAACCCAGATGGTTAACTAATACAATGGATGATAGAATCAAGATTCATAAATACCTCAAAAATAAGAGTCATATTCCATATTTGAAGTTGCTTAATACGTGTTGAATTAAATAAAATATATTTCTGTATTTCAAAAGAGGAGACATGTATGGTATGGTGTATGGATAGAGTGGTAAACTGAGAAGCAGGAAGACATGGGTTCAAAATATGCCTGTGAAACATAGGTACATGACATTGGATAAGTGACAGAAATTTCCAGTGCCTTGCAATATCATCTCGAAGACTATAAACTGTAGAACAGTTGTTATCTGCACTGGTAGAAGTGGTTTCTTAGACTGATGAAATCACAGGTCTGAAACAAAATATATACATGCATACACACATGTATATGCAAATGTATGTGTGACTTCGATAGTAAAGATACAAATGATGTGGTTGTGAAGATTACAACCTATCTGTATCTTCTCATTCTGTATTATTTCTCTCTCTGTATCTGTCTCCCTGTCTCCATCCCTCCCTCCCTCTTCCTGTCCCTCTACCCCTTCCCCTTTCCCTCCCTTTGTCTATATTGATAGATAAATATAGTATGTGTATATATGTGTATATATACAAAGTAAATCCTATATAAAAGTACAACTTATTATATTTTTAATATGTTTATTTAATATTTAATATTTCATGATTCTTGGCATATATGTATGCTGTCCATCATTTTCATTTTATTATTATTAGTCTACCTCTTTTTCTAACCATATAGTCTTTGGTGATAGCTTTTACTCTACTTCTCACATGAAAGTTATCCTTAGTAAAATGTTGCAGGCAACTTACACTCACCTAATTTTCCATTCCCCTTTAGGTCACCTGTGGTGTTCAATGATTCACAAGCATATTGTATCATTGGGAGAATATTGATATTTACAAAATGGACTTTTGCTCCATTGAGTCTCCTGTAATTATTAATTAATTAATTAATTTTTTAGTGAGGCAATTGGGGTTAAGTGACTTGCCCAGGGTCACACAGCTAGTAAGTATTAAGTGTCTGAGGCCGGATTTGAACTCAGGTACTCCTGACTCCAGGGCCGGTGCTCTATCCACTGCGCCACCTAGCTGCCCGAGTCTCCTGTAATTATTAAAAATATTGAACAATAGTTTAAGTCTAAGTACAATCACAATATCCTCCTTATATTTAATTCTGAATCCAGATAATTATTCATTTACAGTGTTTGTCCAATATACTATTCTCAAATTCTATTCCTCCATTTTGTTTTCCCAGTTTATCTGCAGAGACCAATCTCTTCATGAACATGGATCTCACTGAGTAAGAACAGTTAGTAATTGAGAACTTGATGCAATCAACATTGTATCATCTGCCAATAAGAGTATCTAGAGAAGCTAGAAATTAATAAGGAATCTATCTTTTGTTTTTTCATGCAGGACATGTTCATGACCTTGGTGAATACCCTCAAGGGCAGATGACTCCTTATTGTCAGAAGGTCACTGAGTAAAATTATCTCTACTGATCGCATATGGCATGGATCCTCATATAATCTTAGCATATGTTAAAAGGATGTTTAAGGCTGAATTCTGTTATGCTAAGTCAAATGTTGCTTTGTAATCAACTTCAAAATAGACACAACTGGATCTTATCATCCATACCTTCAGGTTAATTGTGAGACTATGAAAATGTGTGTCATGTATATGTTAAATTCTCATATTTTCATCAAAGTAAATACTATTTCATGAGGATTTTATAATCATGAGAAAGTAAGCACATGGGTCAATAGCTAGTGATATTTTTCTTCTCAGTGTAGTGGAAACTATATTGTTCCATGGGGTCAGCCCATGGAGTATATTGAGAGTTGCCATTACTAGACCCAGTGGTTCACAAGGAGCTCTGGTCCATTCTTCTATGTTGATGACCTAGCACTGAAAGGACTTTGCCTTTTGGTATGATGTATGTAGCAAACCCTGAATAGTACTTTGGAGTGGTCTTCCCTCATCCTTATAAAAGGAACAGTTTATCTGGGAGAAAGGGTTATATGGATTCTGTCAGTATTTTTTAAGAGACAGCTTCTGGCCCAGTCTCTGCTACTTCAACACTTCAGGTAGCATCATGTAATGTTCTCACATCAAAAGAAAATGCAAAGTCCTTTCAATGCGAGGCCACTACAGGAGGGGATACAATACCCCAAATTCTGGTGTATTCAACTGGACCAAAGAAACACAACTCTTGAGCATACTCCATGGACTAAGCCCCCAGCTGAGACTCCACTGACTTCTTACTTTTTTTTTCAATACTAGTATGGTCTGTGATCTTTTCCATTCTTTTTCACTTGGAATCTTCCTTTTTAAAAAAGATATCTCAAGAATCAATCCATGAGTGCCTTTAAAATCATTTTACTTCTCAGATGGATTTCTTCAGTATATATTTCTTCAAGTCTAACAACTCTATGCAAATTCATCTTCTTAAGCATAACTATTTCTTCATGTATTAAATTATATTTAATAAAAATAAATACAAACTCCTGGACTTCAATTTTAAGAGGGGGGAATCAACTGTACAACTACAACACAGAGGAGACTTCTCTACAAAAGAGTTCATGCAAAAAACAAACAAAACAAACCTTGAAAATTTAGTAGACTGGAAACAAAGAAGAAGTCATGACATCATACCCAATAAAAGTGACTTAGGATGCTTTAAAAGAAAGCTATTGCTCAGAATCAAAGAAATAGTAGCAACAAGGTACTCTGCCCTGATGAGGCCAGTTCAAGGAAGACCATTGACAGACTGAAATAAGTCAAGAGAATGATGTTGAAGATGGTGAGGAGATTTTAAAATGTCATATGAATATAGCTTGAAGGAAATGGGGAAGATAAAGAAGAGGAATAAGCAATTATAATTGCTGCCCTCTACTATACTATATTTCAGGCACTGTGTGTAATAAGCAACATTTACAAATGCCATTTCATCTAATCCTCACATTTACTTTGCTATGTAGATGTTAGGTGTTATCCTTTTATAGTTGAGGAGACTAAAGTATATAGAGGATAAGTGACTTGTCTGGTACAGTCTGGTCCCAGAGGACTGAACCAGGAACACTGGTGGAAGTTGTAAAGAAGTCAATTTAGGTCTTACACCAGGAGAAACTTCACAAGAAACAAAATTACCCAAAATAGATTGGGCTGGCTTAGAGGTGTCAGTTTCTCTCACCTTGGAAGTCTTCAAGCTGTGGCTGGATAGTCACATATCCCATTATATTCAGGATTACTTTTATGTAAAGGTTGGACTAGATGGAAGATAAGGTCCCTTCTAACTCATAAATTCTGTATTTTAATCATAACTTTCTGCATTTTATAAAGAATATTTTTTTTTTTAGTTTTGGCAGTAGGGTCTGTATCCCTTATAGGCTTTCTACTGCATGTGTATTGAGTTGACTCAGGATATTTAAGATCAAAGACCATAGATATGCAATTAGAATGAACTCTGAGGTTATCTGGTGCAAACTTTCCACCCATTTTACAGTTTAGGAAACTGAGGTAAGTGATTTACCCAAGATCACATAGGTAGTAAATGGCAAAAATAGGTATTTTTATTCCAAATCCAGCTCTCTTCCCATATGCAATTTGATTCAACAAGAAAACAAATCAATACTTATCAAATTTTCCCTTTCACCTTAAAAAATTCTGCATAAATTGTTTGACAACTTAGATTCAGACACAGGGAAGAGCCAGAACAGCCACAGAATAGTATGTTGTTTAAAATCTAAATTGTGGGTTCTAATCTGCCTCCTGCCCAGTCTTGGGGGGAAGCTGGCTAAAATCACTGATAAATTCAGCAAGAATTTAGGCTTTTAAAGATGTATTAAAATATATATTATAAATTAGTGAAGAGAGAGATTGAGAACAGATTCCTTATAGCATGGAAATCCTAGCTCAGATCAAATTCGGTATAGCCAGAGAGAAAGAAAGCAATTTCCTTTCCAAGCAGCCCACGTGAAATCTCTCACCACCAAGCCAGTGTCTGAACGACTAAGAGGGGCCCCCCTATTCTCCATCTGTCACTACATTTATCCCTCCTCACCAAAAAAAGAGTTCTTCTATAAGGGAGCATCCACTTCCTAGTTCCTCTCTCCCTCCCCCAAAAGGGAGGTCCATCAAGTTGGTTGGTTGAGAGTGGTCTCTTGCTGAAATCAGTAGTACACCAACACATCACTCAGGGCCAGCCAGATGTGGTCTCCATCCAATCATCCTTAAGTAAGTACTTAGTTTCTCATTCTCATCCAATTCAAACAATACTAAATCAATCAGGTGGGACCCCTGGGCATCTGCCAAATTCCATTATTTTATCACAATAGTCATTGTGGTGCATCACAGATTCTATAAACTGATAGAAAATATTTTCAATTTGTAGGTCCTGCCTCAAAGTTAAGGCAATGCCTCATGGCAATTTCACATGACTGAGATAAATAATCAAGGTCTTCCTTTGGAAACCATTATTTCCCATCTTTCACCTAGTACATTCTGTATTATAGAACTAGACTGTGGCCAAATTTGCATTTTACCTTATGAAACAGACGACTCAGATGGTGCTTATGTGATAACTTAAACAATAAAAAACCTCTAACAGGAAACTTTTGAAAGCTTCAAGAAGATATACCAAAATTTCAGAGAGTATCAATAGTCATGTGCTGCTCTTACATTGTGCTCGATTTATGTTTGTTACCTGCATGAATCTTGAGACCAAGGAAGGCCAAGGTCATTCTAAATGGCCCTCAGTGTTGAATGGAGATGCATCTCCACACATAAGTGTTGAAAGGTTAATCTACCTCATTTCTGGCATGTTGGTTTAACACCTATTTTTGCCTTTTCAAATTCTGATTCATCCAGAGAAAGAGATACACATGTGCTTTGTTCCTATTTAGAGAGGCCTACTGAGCACATATTAACACAAGATAAATAAACGTACTGAAGAGACTTCTGCCAACAAAATTTCCCCAACTAGTGAAAGAAAAATATACCAACAGAGGCAAAGGAATGTTGAGCCTTAACTTAAAAGATGGAACTTTCTTTTGCTCCTAATGCTTTCAATGTCTCTCATTTGCTGTGGCTATAGTCCTCTCTAGGGATTGATATTTCAAGTTTACCCAAGCCAGATGGAATATAAGATTATTAGGATTTAATTTTCAGATAAACCACAAACCTGGATGAGCTAATGTTATTCCAGATGCATTATCTCCTAATCTTCAGGAAGAGAATATTTCAGAGGAAAGGAACATGGAAGGATCTTCCCTGAAAGAACACTAATAGCAGTTCTTAATCCCCTATTCTGCATGGGAAGAAAAATGCTTGCCTAGAAATTCAGAGGCACATTACCCACCCAAGTCAGGGCAAGAATCAAAATTCCTCTGGAATTCTTAAAACATTGCAAAGTGAGGACAGATCATAATGTTAGATATGATTTATCTTGAGGTTATTAAAAATGGAATTCTTTGAACCAGAAAATGAAACAATAAATAAGTTTAATTCTTATAAATAACATAAGCATAGTTAGTTTGAGGAATACATACCACAGTGATTATATGATTAATCAAGCATTTAAGAAAATGAAACAGGTAATCAGAAATGAAATGTATTTGCCTTTTAAAGAAGTTCCCAGGACTATGTGCCAAATCTTTTTATGCTCATCAAATTATCCAAAGATTCAGTGGTTAGCTACATAAACCTCGTTATTCTCAACTGTAAAAACAAGAGCTTTAAATTTTAAACTTCTCTAGATAGTTCAATAGAAATCAATTTTTAAAATGTAAAGTTATTTACATAAGGGATTATGAGAAACTACAAGATGATAAATATTTCAGTTCATGGGGGAATAGGGTACAGTGAAAAAAGAAGTATATGGGAAGTTAAGAAAACTGGATTCTAATTCCAGCTCTGTTATTGACTAGTTATATGACTATGTCCAAGGCACTTAACCTTTTTTACGGCCCTCAGTTTATTCATCTGTAAAATAAGGGAGTTAGATTAACTGATCTCTAATTTGAACTGTCTTTGATTCTAAGTCTTTATTATGAAACTGTGTACAAACCCCCGAGCAAAAAAGTACTGCTATGATCCCCTTTTCAAAGTAGTAATTTCATTCATTGATGGGTACAGAATTTCCACTAGAACTCAAATCTATTTTCTTAGCTTCCCCTCTCTGCTCTTTAGATTAAGTCTCTTAATGGTCATCCCTTGCAAGTTTAATCAACTTATTCAGAATCTGATGTAATAGAATTGGTGTGTCATGCCTTTCCCTTAAATCCAACATGGCTCAAGCCAAACTCATTATTGCCTACCTTCAAATAACCTCTCCCATATTTAAGAGCAGAAACGCCATGTTTCCAATTTCCTAGTCCTGAATCCTTGATATCTTCTTTGACTGATACCCCTCTCTTATACCCAGTAAAATGCAATAATAGTTCACATTTATTTAGAATTTTAAGGTTTACAAAGTTTTTTGGCACACATCACATCCCATTTATTCTCATAATAACCCTTTGATATAGATACTACAATTATGAATGTTTGAATTTTACATAGGAAAAATAAAACTCAAAGAGGTTCAGTGACTTTTCTATATTCACACTGCTAATGTGTGAGAGGCAGTATTCAAGTCATGGTTTCTCCTAATCCCAAGACCAGAAATTCTTCCACTATATCACAATAATTTTAAGTAAGTTCTACTGACTACCAATTAAATCCTACTGAATTTTTCTTCAAAATGTTTATCTATCTCTCCCCACAGCCACTGGAATCACCTTTATCTAGACCTTTATGATCTCATTTTGGATGGTTACAACAGTCTTTTATTGCAATTCTATTTTATCCTTCCATTTACTTTTCTAGACGTTAGTACCAGACTATGAATTGGGTATTTAAACCCAATTCGTCTCATTATTCAACTTCTCCAAACTTTGTTGTTTCCAGTTTTCTTACTAAATTGAACTAAATGCTTCTTCCTGAGTTTCAAGACTGTTTATGATATCCATTTAATTTCCTATTACTCCCCATCATATTGTCTTTGCTCTGGATATATCAGTCTTCTTACCTATCCTCTGAATATAAGATAATCACTTTCACCTCTATACCATGGATTACACTCTCCTTTGCCTTGTGAGACTAAATCCTATTCTTTTTTTCTTCAAGGTAAAGAACAAGTTCTACTTTCTTGGTTAAATCTTACATGATAGTAAGAGAAAAGAAGTGATACAGGAAGGAGTTGGCTATCATCAATTCAGCTTTCAGAGCTAAATGACCAAAATCCTTTTACTTCATATCTTTCTATTTCTATGTTCAAGTCGTAGACCGTTTCTACTATCCCACATATAATCATGTACAGGACCACTCTTAATTCATTCACTCATTCATTTAACAAATTCTTATTGAATATGTACAATGTATGTAGTACTTCCTATGTTAGTCAATATGGACATTTAAAAAATAGTATATAATCACTGCCTTTAATGAGCACATGCTGGGGAATCCAGCCAAAAATAGGGAAATTCTTCTTATGAAGAAGGCGTATGAGTTTGGTTTTGAACATGCTGAAATTAAGGTGAAAATAGGGCATCCTATTTTAAAGTAGAAATGTCTAGTAAGTATACATTTGAAGGTATAAGGCTAGAATGAAACATTAGAGATCCTCTAGTTTGTTATACAGAGGAGGTGTCTATATAAAGAAAGTAGAGAGGGTGTCTTAACTTGAGGTCCATTAATGGATTTCAGAGGATCTATGAAGATAGTAAAGAAAAAATTAACTTTTATCTTCACTAATCTCTAACCAAAATTTTGCATTTTCTCCAATTATGAATTTTGAGAAAAATATTATTCTAAGGAGTCCATGTGGTTCACAAAGCTGCCAAAAGGGTCCATGACACAAAATGGGTTAGATGTACTAGATAAACTCTGTAAGAGAGAGAATATATTTGAAAGAGAGCAGAGGCCAAAGAACAAATCTTTGGGTAATATTCACAACAGAAAGAAGAGAAGTAAAGACAAAGAGGATACAAATACATGATTAGAATTAAGATAGTATTTATTAAGCAGCAAGCATTGTGCTATGCACTGTGGATACAAGTACAAAAAATGAAATAATTCTTATTCATAATGTGTTTATAAATAGGGGAGACTATAAGTACATTTAAAAGTAAATAGCATAGGGGCACCTGGGTCGCACAGTGGATAAAGCATCAGCCCTGGATTCAGGAGCACCTGAGTTCAATTCTGGCCTCAGACACTTGACACTTACTAGCTGTGTGACCCTGGGCGAGTCACTTAACCTTCATTGCCCTACAAAAAATTTTTAAAAGTATATAGCATAAATATAAAGTGAATGAATAGAAATATAGTAGGTAAATACACAGCAGTTTGGAAAGGGGAACACTAGATATTAGGGGAATCAGGAAAGGCTTCATGCAAAAGATGGTGCCTGAGAGTCATCTTAAAGGAAGAGAGGGAGACTATGGAAGTAGAGGTAAGTAAGGAGTTCATTACAAGTATGTAGGATGGCCACACAGAGATGGGATATGGAGTGTTGTGTTAGGATTGGAGAGGCCAGTTTAGCTACATTGCAAAGTGTAGGAAAGGAAGTAATAGACAATGAAACTAGAAAAATAGGCTGGGGATGATTCTATATGGCTTTAAAAGATTAACAGAGGAGTTTATATTTTAACCCAGAGGTAATAAAATGAACCTGAAGTAGGGAAGTCACATGATCAGATAGATCTGTGCTTAAGAAAAATGATTTTGGCAACAGTGTGTAGGATGTATCAGGGTATCAAGAGTTGAGACAGGGAAATCAACTAGAAGATGTTTGCAATAATCTAAGCAAGAAATAATGAGGACCTGAATGAAGATGGAAGTGGTGAGTTGTGAAAAAAAGGGGTTGTATGTGAGAGATGTTGTGACTGACATCATGAAACCTATATCATTTATTACCATCCACATAGATTAACTCTGTCAGACATGTACCTCAATGCCTTTTCAAGATATCTGGGAGGATTTCTCTGTAGTTGTAGCTAGGTTATACCTTCTAGTTATATAGTATAGTTCTCACAACTAAAGGCAGATATTATTGAGAGGATTTCAGAGATAAATATTCCATAGCTAATTTTGATTTTTTTTTGTGGGGCAATGGGGGTTAAGTGATTTTTCCAGAGTCATACAGCTAGTAAGTGTCAAGTGTCTGAGGTCAGATTTTAACTCAGGTCTTCCTGAATCTAGGGCTGGTGCTTTATCTACTGCTCCACCTAGCTGTCCCCTAATTTTGATTTTCTTAAGAAAAATACACTTATTGAATAAAATATCAGCATATATTTTAATAATACAAATGTAATAAAAGGTTACAGAAAGTGTGATACAAATTTGAAATAAATATGGATTATAAAACCTAGGTCCAATTTTTGGCTCAATCCTATTAATTCTACATTCATTTGATTTTTCAATAAATCTCTAGCATACTTCAGTCTTGTTACACTTTTATCCTAAATCCCTTCACCTAGAATTGGTATTCATCCATATTACTCTTAATGACTCACAGCAAGTTACAAATAGCAACTGCTTCTGTTTTGACCAGAAATCCTGAAATCCTGAAATCCTGAGGGTCTCCCCCTCCCAAAATGACTTCCTTCTCTCTCTCTCTCTCTCTCCTTCCTTCCTTTTTTCTTTCTTTCCTTTCTTTCTTCTTTCTTTCTTCCACTCATTTTGTTTATTACTGAGACCTAGGAAAGGCCTTAGCTTAAAAAGGCCAAAGTCTCCCTTTGCATTTGGAGCCATCTCCAGTCATCCTAATGTATATCTTTCTCTGCCCCCCCCCCAGGGCAATGAGGGTTAAGTGACTTGCTCAGGGTCACACAGCTAGTAAGTGTCAAGCGTCTATGGCCAGATTTGAACTCAGGTCCTCCTGAATCCAGGGCCAGTACTTTATCCACTGCGCTACCTAGCTGGCCTCCCTAATGTATATCTTGCCACTGGACCCAGATGGCTCTGGAAAAGAAAGTGAGGCTAGTGACTTTGTACAGCCCTCCCTCACGTAAATTCAATTCACTGCAAGTCATGACATCACCTCCTGATGTCATGGTTCTGTTCAAAAATGAGGGATAAACAACAACAACAACAACAACAACAATAACAACTCGCTCTAGAACTCAGTAAGTCCCTGATGCCCTAAGCTGATTTGGTCTTATTTTCTATCAAGCTGTTTTGGCTTTTAGAATTTTGAAAACCATCATATTGCTGGGCATACCACACATCCATCAGCTAATTTCTCTGATCACATCTCTACCTTTTGCTAGTTCTCACAATTCCCAGGAATCACTATTTCCCTTACCAATTCAAGTCAGAAAGGATGGGTAAAAGCAATAGAAAAACGGGGGCAGCTAGATGGCGCAGTGGATAGAGCACTGGCCCTGGAGTCAGGAGTACCTGAGTTCAAATCCGGCCTCAGACACTTAATACTTAACTAGCTGTGTGACCCTGGGCAAATCACTTAACCCCAATTGCCTCACTTAAAAAAAAAAAAAAAGCAATAGAAAAACAAAGAAGCATAGCGTCTCTGATTCAAAAGGGATGTCAGATGTCATCTAGTCAAACCCATACCTGAAGAGAAATCCTTTTCAATACTTTCCTTAAACCATGTCAATTATTCTATTGTGTTCCTACAAAATGAGTTTTGCCTTTAAAATATTCCATTTTTTTTACATCTTTCCATAGCTTAAAAGCAACCTACAACAATATAGCAACAATTTATTGAATTAAAGTATACAATAGTTATCCCCTAGAGACCAAAACAAGTCATACTTTCGATAAGGAGGGGACAGTATTGTCAAGACTGTAAAATACTAAAGAGAACTCAAGGAGAATAAGGATTGAGAAAAGGCCATTGAATTTGACAACCTATGGCTTAAAGATAGCCAGGCCTCCAGTCTAAGCTTTGGGCTATTTTGAGCCCAAATACTTCCATATCATCAACTAATACAAACTATTTAAAAGTTTTCCTTTTGAAAAGATGAAAGGTGAAAAAAGTGACTAGCATATGTTTAGTTTTAAATGTAGTTTTGTTTTGCAGTATAGTTTTGTCTTTAAAAAGATTCAGATTCATCTGGAAAAACAAAAAATCAAGAACATCCAGGGAAATAATGAAAAAAAATTCACAGGAAGGTGGGTTAGCGGTACCAAACCTGGAGCTTTATTATAAAGCGGCAGTCATCAAAACTATCTGGTACTGGCTAAAAAATAGAATGGTAGATCAATGGAATAGGCTAGGCTCAGGAAATGAAGTAGTAAATGACACTAGTAATGTTGTGTTTGATAAACCCAAAGACTCCAGCTTCTGGGATAGGAACTCAGTATTTGACAAAAACTGCTGGGAAAACTGGAAGATATTATGGCAGAAATTAGGCATAGACCAACATCTGACACCTTATACTAAAATAAGGTCAAAATGGATACATGATTTAGACATAAGAGGTGATACCATAGGTAAATTAGGAGAGAAAGGAATAGTGTACCTATCAGATCTTTGGAAAGGAAAACAGTTTTTGACCAAACAAGAGATAGAGTATATTATAAAATGCAAAATGGATGATTTTGATTATATTAAATTAACAAATTTTTGTACAAATAGAAGCAATGCATCCAAAATTGGAAGGGAGGCAGAAAGCTGGGAAACAATTTTTGAGGCCAGTGCTTCTGATAAAGGCCTCATCTCTAAAATATATAGGGAATTAAATCAAATTTATAAGAATCCAAGTCATTCCCCAATTGAGAAATGGTCAAAGGATATGAACAGGCAGTTTTCTGATGAAGAAACCAAAGCTATCTATTCCCATATGAAAAAATGCTCTAAATCTCTAATGATTAGAGAGATGCAAATTAAAACAACTCTGAGGTACCACCTGACACCTATCAGATTGGCTAAAATGACAAAAAAGGAAGATAATAAATGTTGGAGAGGCTGTGGGAAAATTGGAACACTAATGCATTGTTGGTGGAGCTGTGAGCTGATCCAACCATTCTGGAGAGCAATTTGGAATTATGCCCAAAGGGCGATAAAGCTGTGCATACCCTTTGACCCAGCAATCCCACTTTTAGGTCTTTTGCCCAAAGAAATCATGGAAGGGGGAAAGGGACCCACATGTACAAAAATATTTATAGCTGCTCTTTACGTGGTAGCAAGGAATTGGAAGTTGAGGGGGTGCCCATCAATTGGGGAATGGCTGGACAAGTTGTGGTATATGAATACAATGGAATACTATTGTGCTGTAAGAAATGATGAGCAGGAAGAGTTCAGAGAAACCTGGAGGGTCTTACGTGAGCTGATGATGAGTGAGATGAGCAGAACCAGAAGAACATTGTACACAGTATCATCAACATTGAGTGTTGACCTACTGTGATGGACTATATTCTTCTCACCAACGCAATGGTACAGAAGAGTTCCAGGGAACTCATGATAGAAGAGGATCTCCAAATCCAAGAAAAAAAAGAAAGAAAGAACTGTGGAGTATAGATGCTGATTGAACCATATTATTTCTTTTGTTTTGGGTGCTGTTGTGTTTTTTTTTTCTATTTTGAGGTTTTGCATCACTGCTCTGATTCTTTCTCTTGTAACAGGATTAATGCAGAAATAGGATTAATGTTATTATGTGTATATATATGTGTGTGTATATATATATATATATGTATATGTATAGAGATATATAGATATAACCTATATCAGATTACCTGCTGTCTAGGGGAGAGGGGAGGGAGGGGAGGGAGGGGAGGGAGGGAGAAAAATCTGAAATTGTAAAGCATGTATAAACAAAAGTTGAGAACTATCTTTACATGTAATGGAAAAAATAAAAAACCTCATACATTAAAAAAAATAAATAAATAAAATAAAAATAAGAAAAAAAAAAGATTCAGAGCAAATATTAGTACTATTCACATGAATTTGCAACTTCTCTATTTCAAAACATGGCTTTCACAAATAGTGGAAGCTACCGAACAAGAAATTCTTTGTAGTCATACATAAACATTTATGTTTCAGAAATATCCTGGTGAGAATTGATTGTATAAGAAAAAAAATCAATACTATTGTTTTTTCATTGATAAATGGCAATTTAAAAAAAAAATTAAATGACAGTTTTAAGGGCTTTTAAAATATTGAATGCTCTTGGTTTTCAATTGGCAATGAGCCAGTCCCTGTCTTAAAGGGACAGGCACTTTATTATACTTTCTAATTCTTCCAAAGTCTGTCTTTAGGATATATGAGCTGGCTCTAATATGACTACTCTATTCCCATCCTCCTGTGGTATACTCTGGTCTCAGCTCATAAATTGAAAATTGAGGATCAGTAAATCAAGGTAGACTATTTCAGAAGGCCATTGTGAATTTCCAGTCAAATCTTCCAGTTTATCTTAAATATTTCATCTTAATGTCACTGTTAGAAAAGTCTTTCATTCAAGTAAGTTACAACATCTAGGTCTAAACTGATTACACTTCTCTACTGACCTCCTGCCCGGCGGCTTCCATTTTAGCATCAATGTGACTCTCTGCTACCCTATTATAGTACCAAATGTGGGCCTTTTGCAACAGCTCAAATCATTCCAACATTAACAGATCAAACACAACACCAAAAGGCATTCGACTACAGACCTCCTCCACTATTTGCACCTAACTCACAGAAAACAGTTGAAAATGTTCACTCTTTGTTCATTATTCACCTAATCCCTGAATACCCAGGCTAATATTCAAACTATGCTGTGGTCTGAAGTGAATGACTTGGGTTAAATGCTAAAACATTTATTCCTTTGAGCCAATTTCTGTTGCCAAACATCTGTTGTAAAAATTAAGGATATTCATTTTTACTCTCTCAGAATATGTGTAAGTACACAAACTTCTGCCAATTCTGATTGCCCTTAGATGGCTTAAAAAAAATGTCTCTTTTCACTGAAACTGCTGTTCTACCAGTTCAATGATGCTAAAGATATTTTCACGTCTGTTTGTTTATATAGGAATCAATGTATTCCACCCTTAATTCGCCCTCTAACAAGTCTACTGTTGAATTTTCTTGCCAAATGATCTAGTATTTAAGGACCTGTCAGTTTGGAGGACTTTACATAAACCTTTAAAAAAATAATATTTAATACAATTCAAAAGTGCATGCCCTTGGGCCCAAGTTTGAATAGACAAGAGTTTCAGACCTGCCTCCAAAGTAATATATATGTACTGTATACATACTAATCTGTTAGTCCTTGAGACTTACAGGCAACAGCTCTGGATACACCAGTATCCAAAAATAAATAGGGAAGTTATATTTTATGTGATCCAAGTTTCTACCTTTTAATTACCTCTCTCTAAGTTCCTACTGTACCACTTACCATTTATTATTCAGGGAACCAGATTATTTTATTTTGACAAAATAACTTTATCATAAATTTTTTTAAATAAAAACTCTTTTTTTATAATATATATAGTCTTCCCCAAGAAAAGAAACTCTACTTGGGACAAGGTTGGAGATCTCAATCCCTTATTACTGCCATTTAGCTACTGCCATAGCTGAAGACATGGGAAGCAGATTCCTTAAAGATGTATTTTCTATGTTGAGCTACACCATAGAGTTTAAAATAACCCATTAGCTTTTCAAAGTTAAGAATAACTGTGATAAGAATAGCAAAATGAATATATACAGCTTACAATGATAAGGTTTTATCATGAAAATGAGTCATATTGATCTGTGTGAAACTTATTTTGGGAACCCTGATACATTTTGTATACTTCATCTGAATACCACTAGAAGAATGTGATTAGTTAATGAAAGGATGAGAAGACAGGTTTTTGCATTATAATTGTCCACTTCTTTCATCTAGTTGTAGGGAAAATGTTTCTGCTATGAATAATCATGCCAGAGAGGTATTGTACTCACATAGTAAAATAAAAGAAGAAAATATCCATCTGAAAAACTATAGTAGGAAAATTCACATTTTGTTTTCTTCCATTTTATTGGGAGAGTCCATAGTTTCCAACTCATACTATTTGTTCCTTTGTAACACTTACAGCTTATAGTCTTTTTTTAACCTGACAATTCTTATTTCTTGTTATTCCCTATACTTAAATTGGCCCTACCTCAAACATTTTTTTTTTCATTAATCTTCTTCCCTGAATTTCAGGGAAAGATCACTACTACCTAATTACAATCAAATGGGTTCTTCAGAATCATATAATCATAGAAATGTTGAAATTAAAAGGATTTTAGAGACAGATTATCTTAAATAATCCTTATTTAATAAATTAAGGAGCTTAAGGTTTAAGGAAATGAAGTTTCCCAAACTCAAGAGAATATCTATTCAATAAATAATGATTGGTATAAAATTTATGTAATAAAACATAACAAAAAATACAGGTAATGTGTGATAAGGATTAAAAATGACACTGTGACTAGAATAAAGGAGCTAAAATTCTATTGGAGAAAGGAAGACATAAATATGACATATACAGAGATAAATATGATAAGGAATAGGAAATGAAAATAATCATCTCATCTTTCAAGTGAAGGCCATTTTGACTCTATTAACTTTTACACCTCTGAATCTAGGATCCTGTGATTCTATGATAGGGCAAAGGAGAGAGCTAGATAAAGGGTTTTGGGAACATTAGAAGAGGGACAAAGGGTTGGCATTTTGAATTCAGAAAACAGTAAGTTTTGTGTTTGGTTTTATTGAAAGGCCTAGTAAAGGAAGGTGAGTAATGTGAAATAAGGTTGGAAAAGTAGTTTGAAGTCTGATTTGGAAATGTTTTGCATGCCACGCTAAGATTTTGTATTTTGTCCTAGAGGCAATAGGGAATCCTAAAGTTGTCTGGTCAGAGAAATTATTTAGTCAGACTCATCTCTTAGGGGGAAAAATATCAGATGTGTAAAGTATGTAATGGAGGCAAGGAGATAAATTGGGGGCAATCATAATAATTCAGGGAAGAAATGTTGATGACTTGAATAAGAGTGTGATTAAGAAAAAAATGGATAGATATAAGAAGGGATATGAAAGTAGAATGGGCCATTTGGTAATTATTTAGTTGGGAAATAGTAAAAGATGATTCATTTATCAACCTAAATTTATTTTGTTTTGCTTTGCTTTGATGACTTTTATTTTTTAATTGTTTTATTTTATTTTCAGTTCCAGATTCTCTCTTTTTTTTAACCTCATGTATGCATTGAGAAGGCAAGAAAAATGAAGCTAATTACAAATATCTACAGTCATGCAAAATACATTTCTGTATTAGCCAGAAGGGAAGGGAAGGGAAAGAAAAAAGAAGAAGAAAGACAACAAAAGATGCCTCAATTTGTACTCTGAATACCCCATTTCTCTATCTAAAGATGGATAACGTGTTTCATCATGAGTCCTTTGAATTGGCATTGGTCATTGTGATCAACCTAGATGTCAATAGCTTTTTAAGTCCTCAGAGTGTGGAGGAAAAGAATTTAATACTTAAATGAATCTGTGAGCTCATCTATATTGGTGTTCCCTTTTCAATAGTGGAGGTAATCTGTCCATGCCTTCTTGACCTGTGTCCTTTATGGCTTCTGGTCTATTTGTTTCCATACAGCCTTCACAGGGTACCACCCAACATTGTGGTGGATATTCTAGAGATGGCTAAACTGCTTCTTATTATATGGATACAAATAGAGAAAACAGGCTATTGACCTCCTCTCCCTCCTTCTTGCTACAAAATGACAGTTTTAAAGTCTTTCTAATGCTATTCCTTTTGTCACTTCTCCCTAGTAAATATTTGTTGGTAACATGCTACAGCTTATTCACACGCATCACTGTTCTGTGGGTCACCCACAACTTTGTTTCTCTAGAGACCATACAATTTTTTTGGAAGAATAGAATTCAAAAGAAAGTACTTTGTCTAAGGAGAAGCTTGGGGTCATTAGAAATATTGTGCACTTTCTCAGATGCAATTTAGTGTGTTCTCCATTTTCCTCCTCCACCTCTTCCCTTTCTCTACTTCTTTCTCCTTCTTTTCCTCCTATTTTTCCTCTTCCTACTCCTTTCTGGGCACAGTTCCTCATCTGTCCAGGTTGCCTTTGTGAGATATATATATATTACAACTGATGAGAGGGGGCATCTAAGCGGCACAGTGGATAGAGTGCTAGGCCTTGAGTCAGGAAAACTTATCTTCTTTTAGTTCAAAATTGGCTTTAGACACTAGCTGTGTGACCCCGAGGAAATCAATTAACACTGTTTGCCTCAATTTTCTCATCTGTAAAATGAGCTGAAGAAGGTAATGGAAAAGCATTCTATTATCTTTGCCAAAAAAACACCAAATGCAGTCACAAAGTGTTGGACACAACTGAACAACAAACCAATGAGAGAGTTCATTAATTATCTTTACATCCATAATATGGACAAAAGGAATCCTTTGTTCACTTTCTTTACCTTGTGTGAAATTATACTGGGCTCTTTGGGAACAACACAGATCTAATTTAAGAGGCTCTGCAGTCTTCATGGCACTGATTCAATCTGCACAATGTGAGTTGCAAAGAAGAGTACCTGAAGTATATCACCATCTATAAAGAATTATTTTTTTCAATTTGAACTCTGAATTGAATGTCTCTCATAACAGTGGCAAATATCTTTGGTAGGTATCTTCTCATTTTATATCTTAACTGATATTCATAATCAAAGGATCATCAGTGTTATCTCTATTGTTCCATCTTTCAAGCAATTCTGTTTGATTTTTATCATATGCATGGAAGGCACCTTGTTGGAATACAGTACATAAAGCAGGGTTTTGCTTAATCAAATTAGTCTGTCAATAAGCATTTATTTGGCACTTACTATCCACTGAGCACCACCTAGCTGCTGCTGAGGGGCTGCTAGGCAGTATAGTGGATAGAGTACTGCATTTAGAATTATGAAGATCTGAGTTCAAATCCAGATTTAGATTTTTGGCCTGTTGGAAAGTGGGAGGGGAGGGAGATAAGGGAGGAGGTGAGTAGAAGAGGGGAAGGAGGGAAAGGCAGATTGGGGGAGAGAGCAGTAAAAAGAAAAACACTTTCGAGGAAGGTGAAGATGTTACACATAACTGTACAAGTATGACATATTGAATTGCTTGATTTCATAGGGAGGGTTGAGAAGGGAGGGAGGAAGAAAAATTTGGAACACAGAATTACCTCAAAGACCTTAATCTCATCAGAGTGGACTCAAGGAGAGAATAGGAGTGCTTTATTGGAGGAAGAGTGCAGATGGATAAGAGAGTATATGGGTAGGAGTAAAAAGTACAAAAGATAGAAAAGTAGGAAAGGGCCTGGTTATGAGGAGCATTAAATGATAAACAGAAAACTTCACATCTGAGATGAAATGAGGCACTTGTGTATCACTGAAAATTTAACAAAGGAAGAGTTTTACTTTGGCCTAACATAAAAAGATAATACAACAAGGATACAGGAACACTTAAATTCTCTGCACACAGTCCCTCTTATCTCCACCTGGAAATAGGTTTGGCCAGTCTGTCATCAGGGCATAGTGGTCTTAGGCAACCACAGAATCTGAAAGGCAATGGATACATGAGATTGAGAGCTTTCATGCCCCCAGAGCAAAAAGTTGAATCAGAAAAGCTGGGGCAACCAGATTGTATGGGGACAGGAAGATTTGTCAGGGTAAAGGAAGCTGTGTTGGGAAACTACAGTTATCCCTTCCATATTTCAACTTTCCCCATCATGGGTTTGATATATTGTGGTTCAGCATAAAAAATTAAATAGGAATTTGGGGGGATTTTTTCTGGAAGCTGCAGAACACAGCAGATGACACAGGAAAAGTTTAGAGACCCAGAAATGCATTATATCTGTGTGTGCATATGTGTGTGTGCATGCATAATATTAACATATTTTATCTTTTTATAAGATAAAAATCCTGATTTTTTTATCTGGTATGGAGAATCAAAAACAATTTATGCAGATTTTCCAGATAGCAGTGGCACTGAATCCCTACTCACCTGTGATGGAACAACTGTATTGTACTACTGCAGTAGGTAAGAGGAGAATATATTAGAGAAGGGAGAAACTAGAGGCAAAGGAGATCATTTAGAAGCCTATTATAATAATCTAGGCAAGAGATGATTTGGACCTAAGATAGGGTGTTGGGGGAGAAAAGTAGACACATATGAGATATTATGAAGGTAGAAATTACAAGATTTGACAATGTATTAGGTAGTGTGAAATGGAGGAGTCAAGAATGACATTGAGTGACCAGGAACATGGTGTTGCCCTTGAAAATAATAAGAAAGTTGGGAAGGTTTGGGGAAAAGGACTTCAGTTTTGAACAGGTTCAATTTGAAATGTTGAAAAATTGATCTTTGATGGGTGATTAGACCTCAGCACAGAGAGTAGGAGTGTATATATAGATCTGGGAATCATCTGCATAGAGGTAATACTTGAATACATGGATACTGATGAAGTCACTAAACAAGATGGTAGAAAGGGAGAAAATGATTCAGGGAATTCAAATACTTTGAAGCTACAGTAAGGATAAAACAAAATCTAGCAGCATCTCCATTAAAGGACTGGAGGGCATGGAATATGATATTCCAGAGGGCAAAGGAACTGGGACTACAGCCAAAAATCACCTACCTGGCAGAATTGGGTATAATCTTTCAGGGGGAAAAATGGGACTTCAATGAAAAAGAGGACTTTCAGGCATTTGTGACCTGAACTGAATAGAAAATCTGACTTTCAAATACAAGACCCTAGAGAAGCATAAATAGCTAAACAGGAAAAAGAAATCATGATGGATATTAAAAGATTAAACTGTTTACTTTCCTACATGGGAAGATAACACTTCAAACTCATAAGAACTTTCTCAGTATTAGCATAGCTGAAAGGAATACACTTAGACAGAGGGCACAGGTCTGAACTGAATATGAGGGGATGATATCTGTAAAGCATTTATTTTTTATTTATCCTTGTTTTTTGTGGGGTAGGCAGGGTGCAATGGCTTATGTCTGGGGCTGGATTTGAGCTTGGTGCCTCCTGGGTCCACGGCTGGTAATTTGTCCACTGTGCCACCTAGCTAACTCATGTTGACATCTTTAAAATAAATTTGAGGAATAATAGGAATGCACTGGAAGAAAGGGAAAAGGAGGTAGACTAGGGAAAAGTAGCTCACATAAAAGCAACAAGAAAAAACTTATGGAGGGGAAGGGAAGAGGGGAAAGGAGTGGGGGAGTGAGTGAACCTTACTATCATCAGAATTGACTCAAAGAGGAAATAATATACATACTTAAGTGGGTATAGTAATATATTTTGACTGAGGAGAAGGAGATAAAGGGGGGAAGGGAAGGAAGGAAGGAAGGGCAGATTAGGGGAGGGAGCAATAAAAAGCAAAACACTTTCAAGGAAGGTGAAGATGTTCTGGATAACTGAACATGTATGACTTGTATTGAATTGCTTGATTTCATAAGGAGGGTCGAGGACGGAGGGAGGAAGAAAATTTAGAACACAGAATTAGCTCAAAGACCTTAATCTAATCAGACTTGGCTCAAGGAGGGAATAACATACACATCCAATTGGGGGGAGTAATCTATTGAACCCTACAGGAAAATAGGCGGGGAAGAAGATAAGGAGGGAAGGTTGAAAGAAGGAAGAGCAGAGCAGGGGAGGGGGCAGTCAGAAGCAAAACACCTTTGAGGAGAAATAGGGTAAAATAAGATAGAAAATAGAGTAAATATCATGGGAAGGGAATAGGATGGAGGGAAATAGTTATGATGATTGATTATAATGGCAAAACATATGGTACCTACTTTGCTGGGCTATTGTGAAGAAAATTCTTTGTCAAGTTTAAGGTACTATATAAAAGTTATGATGAACAGGATGCTATCAGAAAAACCTGGAAAGACCTACATGAACTGAAGCAGAGTGAAATGTACTGTATAAAAAATAACAGCAATAGTATAAGATGATCTGCTGGGAAAGATATGGTTTTTTTGTTTTGTTTTGTTTTAAATGGGGCAATGAAGGTTAAGTGACTTGCCCAAGGTCACACAGCTAGTAAGTGTAAAGTGTCTGAGGCCTGGATTTGAACTCAGGTCCTCCTGAGTCCAGGGCTGGTACTCTATCTACTGTGCCACCTAGCTGCCCCCTGGATATTGTTATTTTCAGCAATGCACTGATCCAATATACCTTTGAAGGACTTATGAAAATTGCAATCCATCTACAGAGAAACAACTGATGGTGTCTGAAAACAGATTGAAATGTAATTTTTTTCTGATAGTTCTTTAATCTGAAGTTTTGTTTTTGTCTGTTTTCTCTCACAGCCTGGCTAATGTGGAGATGTTTTCCATCACTTCTCATGTATCACTTATATTGAATTGCTTCAGTTCTTCAGGGTGGGGGGGTGAGAAGGGAGGGAAGTAGAGAAATTGGAACATAAAGTTTAAAGAAATTGATGTCAAAATTTGTTCTTACATGTAATTTGGAAAATAAAATTCTAAACAGAGAAAAAAAAAAGAATATATTCTAATTTGTATTACAAATATACCAAAATCTATGCTATTAAATATAACAAATTTCATTTTTGTGATGTCATTCGGTGCTTACCTCTCAAACATCTCAAAATATCTTCTAAAATTCAATACATTTTCAAAAAAATTTTAAATGTAACTATGGTAGCTTTAAAAGTACAAAAAGTACTTTTTTCTTTAAAAAGTGTGTTTAAGATAAAGCAAATGGTACATGTGATTCTTTTTCTTATGAGATAATTTTTTGGGGATGAATCTGGAGGAGAGAAGATGGCAGGGGCAGCCAGGTTCATGAACTGCATCATGGAGGTGTCCTGCACACAGCCTGAGAGCAGCAAGAAGCCCAATGCCGAGGCCATGATGTTCAAGGATTATTACTTTGACTCCTATGCCCACTTTGGCATGCATGAGAAGATGCTCAAGGATGAGGTGAGGATGTTCACTTCCCATCATTCCATGTTCCATAACCCACACCTGTTCAAGGACAAGGTGGTGCTGGACATAGGCTCAGGCACTGATATGCTCTGCATGTTTCCTGCAAAGGCCAGGGCCAGAAGGTCATTGGGACCAAGTGTTCCAGCATCTCTGACTTCTCTGTCAAGATCGTCAAGGCCAACAAACTTGATCACGTGGTGACCATCATCAAAGGGAAGGTGGAGGAGATGGAGCTCCCTGTGGATAAGGTGAATGTGATCATCAGTGAGTGGATGGGATACTGGCTCTTTTATGAATCCATGCTCAACATTGTCCTACATGCCCAAGACAAGTGGCTGGCCCCTGATGGGCTCATCTTCCCTGACAGGGCCACACTCTATGTGACCACCATCAAGGACCAGCAGTACAAGGATTACGAGATTCACTGTTTGGAGAACTCTATGGCTTCAATATGTCCTGTATCAAGGACTTAGCCATCATGGAGCCTCTTGTCGATGTGGTAGACCCTGAGCATCTGATGACCAATGCCTGCCTCATCAAGGAGGTGGACATCTACCCAGTGCACATGGATGACCTTACCTTCATCTCCCCCTTCTGTCTTCAAGTGAAGAGGAATGATTATGTCCATGCCCAGGTCACCTACTTCAACATCGAGTTCACCAGGTGCCACAAGCTCACAGACTTCTCCACAAGCCCTGAGTCCCCTTACACACACTGGAAGCAAACTGTCTTCTACATGGAGGATTACCTCACAGTGAAGATTGGCAAGGAGATCTTTGGCACTATTGGCATGAGGCCCAACACCAAGAACAATCGAGATCTCAAATTCACCATCACCCTAGACTTCAAAGGGCAATTGTGGGAGCTCTTGTACTCCACTGACTATTGGATGCGCTGAACTGACCCCAGGGCCATTCCCACGTGCTCCTGCTCTAGGGCCCACCCCAACTGGGAGCTGGCGCCCACCCTGTAGGCCCAGGGCCCCCAGCCCCTTCCCTGTCCTCTGTCCTCTGTCCTCTACTCCCATGCCCATATCCTGCTCCCTCCCATGAGTGAATGAGAATCCCAGGGGAAACATCATGACCATGTTTTCCATAACTTATGTTTTTATATGGCTGTATTCATGATAATGAACCTTCACCTGGGAAAAAGAAGATAATTTTCCCCACAAGGGACACTCAGAAAAGTATTAAAAGAACTTTCTTCATAGGAAATCTTCCACTATCACAGAAAGCTATTCACTACAGTGGGGATTCTCTGTTAACATTTCTTGATGTCAGACCTTTTTAGAGTATACAAAAGCAAGCTCCAATGTGTAAATTAAAGAAATAGGATGACTATTCTACCAAGACGAAGCCTATGCCAGTATATATCATTCAAAACTTTTGCTTAATAAAGAGGGACAATGGTACTGGAATCATCATTGGGTACTTTACACTGATTTATATAGTTTCTGCCTTATATAATAAATTGGGCCAGATCTGTAATTTCATTAAATCAAGAAAAATCCCAATGAAGATAAGTCCTCTGCCAATGTAGATAGGAACCTTCTCTCTAATCTTTTTAGAAAACATCCTGGGCCATTCAAAGATTAAGAGATTTGCCCAACATCACATTGCTAGCCTATGTCAGAGGCAGGAACTTAAAACGTAGGTCTTTCTTACTCCAAAGCCGTTATCCTATCAATTAAATACTGCCTCTCATTTGAATTCTATTTTGGGAGGGTGGGGTAGGGATATTTTAGGATTCTCCACACTTCACTCATCAGCTAGAGCTGGCACCTTGATGACCCATTTATATCACAATGAAGTACAATATTTTATTCCTCCAACTTTTTTAGATCTTTCACTCCTTGGCCTCATTTGGAATTCTACATAATGGCACATATTTTAAATACAAAGTATTTTTCTTTAGTTTGCACATCAATGTTACTCATTCTTTTCATATTCACATATTATGCCAGTCCAAACCACTATCCCAACTCTTCTGCTAAACTGCTTCAGTAGACACATCCTATACACACTAGGCAAACTCGCCAGACTGAATTTGAAAAAAAACCTAACGTTATTTCTATCTGAAGACTTCTATTCTTTCATGTATGTATGTATGTATATATGTATGTGGGTATGTTACATTATTTTGCCAACATATAATACTTACACATAAGTTATAACATGTTGGACTAATGGCATATAATGTTGCAAAATCATTTTTATAAGGATTTATCTCAGCAGGAAGCAGCAAGGTGACCTCCAGATGCAAGACTAATGGGCAACAAACAGAGGGGGTAAGACCAGGTTTTTCTCACAAGTCAACAGGGGCTTGTTGGCTGGAGTTGGAATCTCTCTAGCAACCAACTAACTAGAGTTCTCTACCTGGCTAGGTTTAATTTGTTATTTATGTCAGCTTTGCATATTTGTAAGGTTCAAGGGTTTATTTCCCTGGCCTGACCTTGCCAAGTCAGAGTTAACATGTGGTTCTCTAGTAGCAATTTTTTTCTAATAAACTTTACTTGAAAGAACATGTGCAATAGATTTTATTCGTGATTAAAACGAACAACTCCATGTTCATTGTTACCCAATTTGGTTTTGAAGTTCTGTTAAAAGTTGCCTCTATGTTTTAAAACATGAACAAAAAATATTTTTCTCTTTTAAAGTTCATTGTGAACCTTTATTGTACTTTGTGTTGTAGCATGTAGCCTTATTTGTGTCTGTTCAGAAGGATTAATAGGGCTCTGTAAAGCCAAATTAAATAATATGTTTCCAAGAGCTTAATAACATTTGGGAAATCATTTATTTTTGTCATTAGAATTATTAAAGTTCATTCAGCTTTTCCAAAAAAACAGCTCAAAGTGGTACTATATTAGTATGCAGATAACAAATTGTTTCCATCTAAAAAGTATGCCACAGAAAAGAATTTGAAAATTGGCCTCTGCTTGCCAATTTTTGTTGAAATCATTTTTGTTAATGTTGGTTCGCTGCTATTCAGTTCTTTCTATTACATCCAGATAGAACACATCTGCATTCCTGATGCCAACACAGTTCTGACACATTGGAATATATCTCCTATGTTGTCTAATGTTCCAAATGAACAGGGACTCAGGCACCTGCTGTACTGGGAAGCCCCTTGTATCTGTTCGTGTAGTCAACCAGAGTCAGTCTTGTTCCATTGGGCATAGTGGGGATATTCAAAACTGCTGAATTGATTTTAGTAAGTCAAAGGGTAGCTTAGAATGGTAGGAGTCATGTAAAATAACTCTAACTGAATCATTGCTGATATACTACATTACTAAACATTTGCATGGACAGGATAACTGACAGGCAAAAATGGATATGATAACCTTTGGGGAAGCACTCAACTAAGAAGCTGACCAGTTAACTTCAATACCAAGCTCCAGGAAATCAGTAGCATAATAAAACATCCTCTTAGATATGCTACATTTATGAGTCTTTATTAATTATATTTTATGCCCACCTCCCTTGGTCTTTGTGGAAAAGTTGTGGACCTTTTCTGCAAAGCAAACAACTTTAGTGCTGGAGGAATTATGAATTTGGAGTCCCAAAAGACTGGGTTTGTATTCCACTTTGTACATTTCCTAGCTATGTAATCATTGATAAATCTCTTAACCTCTCAGGGACCTTGATTTCCACATCTGTAAAATTGGGATAATACCACAGCATTACTTACCTCACACAGTAGTTAAAATATGCTGAGATTCAAGTGAAATAATATATGCAAAGTACTATGCAAACTTTAACATGCCATAAAATGCAGACCATTATGATTAAATCAGAAGTTTAGCCATATCTTTAATATGATGAAAGGCAATGTTGGAAACTGTACTTCAATCCATACAATCCAAGGAAGTAAATGGACACTGGGTGTTACATTGTCAAACAGTTTGCAGATAGTCAACTAACTCTTGCCAACTTGAATGAAAACTGACCTTTAGCTTCAATGGTGGGTTGCTCTGAAGCAAGTTCCCCCATGGAGGTCATATTTGGACCTCACTGTCTGCCTATTGCCTTCTGCCATGGGAGGCAGTGTGTGCTGAATCATAGTAAAGATAAGTATGATGATGAAAGTTTCTACAGTCAAGATAAACTGACCAAGTATGAGATATGTCATTTCAGCATCCATAGAGGAAAATATTTTCAAAATATATTCAGTGGTCCAGCTTTACCGAGGAAGAAAAAAACAACAACAGGTGTTTACCATCTATCTAGAACAAGTAAAAATAGATTTAAATCGCAGCAAGAGGGATTCAGATTAGAGAAAAGAAAATGTTTTTCAACCTTGTTTTTAAAACCTAGAAGAAACTACAAAGGGTACTTAAGGATTTTTTTTTTCTAGGAAGATTTTAATAATAGGATAGTCACCCATCTGTACTATGATTTAGGAGCAATCCTGCCTAGGGACAAGGAAATGGATGAGGTAACCTCTCTCTGTCCCTTCTCTGCCTAGGATTTATGATTCTATGGCCTTCTCTTTTCTGCTGTCCACCCTCATGGAGATACTCCAAGCATAAGACCACCTATTTAAATCATGGAAATGCAAACTCATCACAGTGTACGTATTTGTGGGGAGGAGAGAAGCACAACAGAAAAAAAAGGGGAGCTAGATGTGAATTGTACCATAAGTGCATTATTGGGGGTTTATATCTTCTCTTGAAGTATACAACATTAGTCATTGTCAGAGAGAAGATACCAAGCCAGACAGTAATTGCAATAATGGAACTGACAAATGGTCTATGTTCCCATTAAAGTCATCAACACCTCTAATTTTTGAAAGGGGCTTTTTTGAAATACAGTAATTGTGATTATGTTGTCCATAAAGGCTATGGAAGATCAGCAATTGTCGGCATGCCTATTGCTAAAAAGTTACATTGCCTTTCCAATCTGCTCCTGGTTTAACAAACGCAAATCTAAATGCCAATCCTTAATTTATTTCCAAATACTCTTATAGATGAAATATTTTATAGCATTTACAAATTATACATAACATCTCATTATTATCTTTCCAATTCTTTCTGATTTTTTATATATCTGTGATTTCCAAGCCTGTGTTTTGTGGTATGTAGCTCTTATTGTAAAACCAAAACATTTTGGTCCTCTTTCTGGCTTTCTCTAACCTTTAAAAATGCAATTATCTGTCTCAGTTCTTTCTTGATAAACCCCCTCCCATTTTTTTTCTTTTTCCTAGTAAGTGTCCCTTTCTCTTTCTTCTTTCGCTTGGATTTCTCTCTTCATTCCCTGTGGTTGATGTCTCTCCATGCTCTTACTTGAAAAACAAAAACACATCAGGCATGGTTCTTTTCTATGGAAATATTCAGTAGAAAAATACCAATAGCAAAGTGATGATCTTTTTAAGGACAGACCTTTCAGCTCCTGCTCAACACCCTAGGGCCTAAATCTATCCACAAACATGAATAACTCCTATTAAAGACAACAAAGCCACAGAAGTCAACCTCATTGTGGAGCTCAGAGGGAGTTGTGCATCAATAGCTGAAAGTGGAATGTGGGCCATCAACATTATTAGCTAATGCCAATTCCATCCTTTCTCCCTGCTTCAATCCCAAAGGAACAAATAACTCTATATGTTGTAGGCTTCAAAATCAAAGGGTGCATTGGCTTTTCCCCTCAATTTTGAAGTAAAAAAATTAAAGCATAGTATCATTTTTATTATCCATGTTTCCTCTTTCACAAGTGTTTAGAACTTTATAAGCCAACCACTCCAGCACTTCATTAACAAGATTCCTTCATTCTGACTCTCTCAGCCAATCAAAAGACAAGACTCAACTCTGCCTAATTTAATCTTTAACAAGGTTCTATTCCATTGAAAACAGTATGAAGTGAAATTTATGGACTAACATTCAACTGTTAAATTATTCTCCACATCTTTTCAGGTCTACTCTCCACTCTGCTGAAGAATCTTTTATTGGAAAGAGTAAATATATAAAAACCCACTGTTAAAACACTTAACAAATCTCTCCTGTCAAGGCTGTGAACTGCAGTGTGTCCATTCAGGTCTGAGGCCTCTGCTTCTCTTTTGCTTTCTTTGTTTAAAATATGCTGACCACAAAGTGACCTCTTCTAACCCATCGGTCGAAAATTACAACCAGCCATACAAACAAGCAGCTTGAGGTCAGAAGGAGCAGGGTCTGCTAAAAGTTAGTAATCATACATTAATTCCCTGACATAATTAATCAAAATGAACCACCGTTATCTAGCAAGAAACCTTTAACCTATTACAAAGGGGTCAATTTGCAAACCACTTGAGCCTGGGAGTTTGGTACAAATAGCATACGCCCTTCATCCAGGATGCCCTAAGTAGGGAAAAATGCCTTTGAAGTCCAAAATCTAGTAGATCTAGATATAATTTCATCAGTCAAGTTAAAAGGCTGACTCCCTACAAAAGGATTCCATGTAGATCTGTCATCTAATTCCATTCACTAGGTAGTTGAACAATTCATTTGATAGTTTGTTTTGTTTTATTTTTATTTTTCGTCAGAATCAAGTAATCTTCAAATGGTCCTACCTACAAAAATAAGAAAGCTCATAACATCAGGATCTAAAAGTAATGATCTGTGGAGGAACCTGTTTGGGTCTATTGATACCTATTGAAAGTTTTTTATGTTCATGATCTTATAATATGTCTATTTTCAAGATTAAGGATACAGGATTTATATGATACATGCACTTGTTTAAAAAAACAAAACAAACCTGAGGTTTATTTTATTTATCCATTTGGAAGAAGAGTTCATGGTTACTTAGAGCTAGACATTACCTATTCCAACCATTTAATTCTACAGGTGAGGAACTTGATGCCTTGAGAGGTGAAAGACCCGATTCAAAGCATTCCTTAGTCATTATATATTAGTCAAAAAGGATCAGTATCTATTCTATAAAATAATTTTACTTAAAAGACATATGGGAACACTGACAACCTAGGAGATACAATCACCAATGCTTTAACCTGAAATTATCCTACCAACTGTTTCTTCCATATCGAGAAATTTCTTATTTTGCCAGGATACCAAATGTATTTCATTGTAAGGTACTTATGGCATCATATTTTTATTTTGAAATATCCAAATCATACCACTATTTCCTAGTTTGGTGATAATAAACATAATCCTTAAACATATGAACATAGCATCAAAGTTTGGAAAAGATCAATTTTATTAGCATCAATTGTCAAACATGTATAAAAGAAAATCATAGCAAGTAGCCTCAGAGTGAATGTCTTTTTACTGCAGAATTGGCACTGCTCAATTTTAAAAATGTTCATCCAAATAATATATATGAATTTTTTTAAAAAGTATGGGGGAAATTCCTGATAAACCAAAGAGATATGGAATTTCCTGAAAAATCACATCATTTGATTCTGGACTCTAGGCTGTAATGATATATAACCAGTGAATCAAACTTAAAACAGAGCAATTTGTTCCTATTTTTCAGCCTCTAGCTCACCAATTACTATGCAATTGGATTGTTTGCATAGTCAACCAGATATAGTCATTCAATATTTTAAGGTTTCATAATTTAATCAATGTGGGTTGCCACTGATAAGAATTGACCCCCCCCCCCGACCAATATCTTTTCAGAGGTTCTACAAGAATTTCTGTGGTTAAAAATTCCAGTACTCCACAGTCATGGAGGATGGTGTTTTGTTTCTGTCTTTTTTTGAACATTGATCAACTTGTTTTCAAACAGAAGAGGAAGTTCTATAATAAGTGTCATACTCGAAGTCCTAGATTGCAGTTTGGGCTTTACTTGACCCAGACTTAATGTTATATGCCTCCAAAAGATAAATTACATACCTTAGGAAGGGTATTAGATAATTCTTTCAAACTGGCCACTCCACTGCTACTTTATAAATAAGGAAGCTGAGAAAGTTAAGGCTGTGTCATTAGTGCCAAGCTATAAGAAAAATATCCAAATATGATGATATGTCATCTGAAATGAATGTCATTAAACCCATCACATAATCCTGCCAGAATTCATCAGCCAACCAATATTTAATGAGCACCTAGTATGTACTAGGCACTGTGCTAAGAAGAAAATGAAGACACAAAGAAAAGCAAAAAAACCCAGTCCCTACTTTGAGAAAGCTGAATCTAATGGCAGAGACAACATGAAAACTGCTTTGTTCAGTAAATCATACTCTCAGAGAGATACCTAGAGCACTGAAAAGTTTTATAACTTGCCCAGGGTCACACAGCCAGAATGTGTCAGAGTCAGGGCTTGAACAAAAATGTTCCTGACTCCAAGGCCAGCTCACCATTACTAAGCTCCTCCTACCTCTTAGGTGTAAAGGTATGTGTGCATGTATGTGTGTGTGTGCACATACATAGAATTTGGTTTAAAATACAAATATAAAATATATTTAACTTGAAAATCGCTTAATATCATTTTGTTAGTAGGTTGCCAAAATAATCCACATGTCGGTTAACTACATTGAATTTCATTAAAAAAATAAAATAAACTGCATGGATGTGTGCATATGCACAGAAAATAAGGACCTCACTGATTATTCCTCATACAGAAGAGCACAAAAAGTTACCAAAAAAAAAAAGGAATCTTTCCTCTGTTATTTTTAAGTTCTTTGCTCAGATGGAGACAGAAACCTACATAGCTGGCAAACACATGTGTTTAAGTAAGTGTTTGAGGACTGGGTAGTTGGGAGCAGTTGCCATTCTCCTGGAATAATATTACTCTGCATTGCTAACCCTTTTATGGTACACCTCCTATGGTGGCTTTATATTAGTGAGCAATGCCACTGCAGAGAAGCACTTCACCCAGCTGGGAGGGAAGGGTCATTGTCTCCCCTTGCACAAATCTAAAGATGACTTCAGTTTGTAGGTTTAATAAGCTCACTATTCTCCATGCCAATTGAAGAATCATCCTCTTCTCCAAAAACTTCTAGAAGGCAACAAGATACAGTGGCTTCAAGTTATAACAGGGACTACCTGGAAATTAAGACTAAGCTAGTGTGATTCTGGATAAGTTCACATAACCTCTCTGAGTCTCAGTTTCCTTACCCATAAAATAGACATAGCAATATACTTACACAGTGTTGTTCTGGGGAAATGGCCTCATAAACCTTAAAAAGGTAAGCAAATATCATTATTTTAAGTGTTATTGTTATTAATAATGTATATTCAATATAAACAATGGTGATTAAGAAAGTATATATTTAAGAACACTATTACAGAACAATTAAATTATATAAAACAAAAGATAAATCCTAGAATAGTTTGTGAAATATCACCTTGAACAAAACAGAAATTATCGGTGTGCTATTTTTCAGTAAGAAAAGATAGAATAACAAAGAGAAATCAGGGTTAGCCTTAGATTTAGGGAGACCTGGGTTCAAGTACTGTCCCTGACCCATACTATATAAATGACCATGGGTAAAACACAACCTCTTAATGCACTAGACAACTCTCTAAGACTATTAGCTGTAGATCTGAATGAGAAGGGGATTCTTCCTACTGGGGACTCTCTATAACTAATGAAAACAGGTCCAAACCCTTCCCATACAAAAGAAAACATATAGTAAAAGGACACTATGAACCTCAATAATACATCTATTAGGGTATAACAAAATGGACCTAGCATTTAAAAACAATCATATTCTCAGCAGTCGTACAGACATATTGTTCAAACATATCCATCCCTATGCATATAGTGCTTCCCTTAAAGCATTCTGAATTCTCATCCAAATTCTGACAGAGCAACAATTCTAAAATGCTCTAAAGTTATTTATAATGGTAAAGAGCTGGAATGAATTAGTACCTTAAACTGACAGCGTTTCTAAAAAAGGAATAAGGGTCAGTCACTGGTAGCTTGCTCTCTAAAACTGCCCTGAACTCTAAATGAATCATTTTAGAAACAATGCAAGGGGGGCAAAACATCCCATTTTCCAAGCTAGTCACAAGTCCTGCTTAAAGTAGGAAAATCACACATCTTCCATCTGTTCCCTCCCCCAGACTGCCTCCTTAAACTCCCAAAGGACAGTGAGTTTATTAGCTAATGCTTTGGTTAAAGTCCTCATCAGGCAATGTGATGAGCAACCCAACCCCTTTTTCCCTTGTCCTGTGGAGTTGAAGATAGCATCTCTCTCTCTCTCTCTCTCTCTCTCTCTCTCTCTCTCTCTCTCTCTCTCTCTCTCTCTCTCTCTCTCTCTCTCTCTCTCCCTCTCTCTCTCACACACGCACACGCATGCACACACACACACACACACACACACACGCACACACACACACACACACACACACTCTTTTCAACTCCAGCCTTCCTGGGAGAGATGAATCCCTGCTGAGGAAATTTGAAACCTGGGCCACCCTGTTTGTCCTTCAAACGGTAAAGCATCTTTCCTGAGAAAATGTGTAGTTGGAATGAAATACAATGTTAAGCAACCTCAGCTTCCTCAGAGCTGTACAAACACAGGAGGTAAAGCCAAAAATACCCAAACTCCCCACACTAAGATAACAATAAGACCTTGTTTGCATCCTCAGAGCAGGCTTACGGTTTTATTCTTGCTAATGTTAGATACTTTACAAGGATTCAAGGCAGGCGACATGACTTTATAAATATGGAAGGACTTCACACCTTGAGACAAGATCCCTATTGTACCCTGGAATAGGAAGAGAAAGAAAAAAAAAACCCTCCTAAAAGCAACTCTAAAATTACATCTATTCTCAAGGAAGATACAAATCTAGGCCAAAAAGACTACTTATTACAAGCTCATAGGAGCTCTTCTAAAAATTTCTTGTCACATGTGCAACCTTGGTAAGGAATGAGGAAACCATATTAGGTTAAATTTATATCATCCTTCCCCTCCCGTTAAGCCGTTTATTTATTTTTAGCAACCAAGTTGGACATTCCTCTAAGAGAGCCTGCAAAGACAAACTAAAATACTACTCTCCACTTCCTCTCCTCAGATTGAGAGCACCTTTTGCAAGGAGACACCCCAACCAGAATAGTAAATGTTAAGCATTACATCCTGCACTATAGTTTTGGGAAATATCAATCTAAAGATTCCTTATTTCCAAGGAGAAAGGCATTATGCAGATGACACCACGAGTTTAGAAATTAGGAGAATCCTAAATCAATTTGTATCACAAATTGCACCGATGGCTACTAAGTTACTGAATAACACTATTTTCCCTGTCTTAAAAAAATCCATGCTAGTTGAACCAGTGAGGATTAATTGTGTTGGTCTTTGGTTTTCAGCTGCCTAAAGAAGTTCTTTATTCAAATGCAACTTAAAATGATTCCATTTGGGAAACACTGCAGCTATCTCTCAGAACTCACAAACATTTCTCTGAAATAAATTCAGATACTGATCCTCCTGGGTTTTTCCATATTGTTTTAATTTTTCACAGATGAAGAGTTTGGATCAGAATCTAAGCTATTTTACCCTAAGGGATTTCTCTGTAGGGTAAGGACTTGGCCTGAGGTCTTTACAATCTTTTTTCCCCCTAACATAGAGATTCTCAGTCCTGGTTGTCTATAATTCTTTGTAGGGGCATCTACATATTTTAAAATATTACTTAAAAAAATAAAATATTCTCTCCAATGAAAATCATTTTGAATTGACTAATTTAAAAACAAATGTATGGGGGCAGCTAGGTGGCGCAGTGGCTAGAGCACCAGCCCTGGATTCAGGAGGACCTGAGTTCAAATCCGGCCTCAGACACTTAACACTTAACTAGCTGTGTGACCCTGGGCAAGTCACTTAACCCCAATTGCCTCAAAAATTAAAAAAAAAATGTATGTCATACAAATTCTCAGGGCTGGGTAACATTATGTGAAAGCATGAAAATTAATAATATCCCAACTCCAAAAAAGTTGGGAATATACAATGTTAAAATTTTTTAAAATCTATTTAAGAAGTCCATGTCATACTTGCTCTGCAAACTTTCCTACTTTTCAATCAATCAGCTTAGTCTAAAGTAAAGTGAGATACAAGACTGGAAATCCCAGGTAAAGTCATAAACTTGGCTAGGTAGTCCTTTAGACAAAAGAAAGTATCATTCTCTCTCTCTCTCTCTCTCTCTCTCTCTCTCTCTCTTTCTCCTCACCTACAATACTAGCTACTGGTTATGGTAAATCTCCTAATGCTGATGTGAATTACTGAAATAATAAAAGCCATCTTTCACTAGTCCTATGTGGGGTAATGGAAGTAGATTTACAATTATATTCACTGCAACTGACTTTAGGTGAAAGGTACAGTGTGTGTACAAATCTTTCCTTTTACTTTCTTCCCAGGGTTCTTTGTACAAAGCTTTCTTTGGAATTACCTTCACACAGTAGGCAACTGAGCCTTACTACCATTGGTTGTAAAAAGTCTGATGGGGTTACTGCTCAGGCAGAAAGTTTCAGCTTCTCCCAGCTGAAATTCTAAGCCTTTCTTGTGTCCCTTAGCTACACTGCTGCCACCTCCAAACGAATGCAGCCATCACCTTCCAATTTAAAACTTGAAGCAATTAACAAAATCAAACACATGCCACTCACAAGCAAGAAGCATTTTCCTCTCAAAATAAGTTTACATGATGATATGTGATAGGAAAGGACTCTCTAAATTAAAAATTAATTCTAATCCTAAACAGATTGTTGAGTTTTTCAGAACCAGTAGAACTGAATGCCTGAGATAGATCCAAAACTAACCTTCAATGGATGAGTTCTCAACACTCATCTTCTCCACAGGTCATATATACTGTATGAGGAAAGTTCTAGACAACTGGAAAGAATCAAAGACACCCACTATTTAAGTGATGTCCAAAATGAAACATTATCACCTTGGACTCTTATAAAGAATGAAAAGGGTCTCCCTGTTTAGACTATATGATCTCAAGAGACTGATGATTCAGAGATGATCATCATGTTTCCAAATTAGTGAAAGAAAATTTCCTCTAGCCACATGCCAAAACATGCAAAATTCACTTAGAGAAAAGATGTGGTTAGAAATAGTGTTTTTAGAATTATCTTTGAAACAATCAAAACAACATGGCTGGTAGAGAATATTAGTTTTTTCATGAGTAGACTGTTAACTTTCATAAATCTAATGTCAAGTACTTATTTGGTGGGAATTGGGAGAGGGTGAAAATGAATAGAGATAATGCCCTGCTGGGGAGGAAGATTTTGGCTAAAAAAACCATCTATTTCTATATCTTGGGGTTTTTTTGTCTTTCCATTCTATTCTATTCTCAAAGTTGTTCCAGTTCTTTTAAAAAAGTTCTCCATTATTTTATTCTCCTTCCAAAAAGTCCTTACAACTTCTCTCTACTCTAGCATCCTGGCTCTTGCTGGTTTGTGTCACAAGTTCAATTAGGTTATTTAGACACTTTGGACATTTAAATTCCTTGTTTGTGTATGTTTAAAATCAAGGGAAAGTGTCAGGGTAGGTTACCAAAATCCATGTAATTTACCTAAGAAACTAGTCTACTGGGTAAATACATATTGAGGCAATTTTTTTTAAAGTCATATTTATTTACTCTGCACACCTCTGTCTGTGGAATAAATATTTGAGATGTGCACTTTGTGTGTTAAAGTTCCTCATGAAAATGTATGTTGAGGCTGCATGTGAGAGAAGAACCTCTTTTCAAAGTTTTATATCTGAGCTGTTTGACTTGTTTGAAAAAAGAGCAAATGGAACCATTTTATGGGCATAATTACTTGCCAACATTCTTCTCTTATTCCCCCCTTTCAATTAAAGCATTTTCAAGCTGCACATCTGAAACTGTCAACAAAATCTTTTCCTTCCTTATCAAATTCAACTCATTTCACATGCACCAGAGAGTATGTTTTATGATTCTTTTCAGCTTGCCTCCCCTGTCAAGAAGGCTGGCAAACAATTTTAACTTGGGCAGATGCGCACATTTAGGTATGTTTAAATGGATGAAACTTATAAGCTGTTGTTACTCCTCTCCTCCCCATAAAGCTCATTTTCTTTGTTCTATTCTTGAGACCTGTTAGTAGTACCCTTCAGACATTTTATTGATCTTTCTCCCCCTCTAGCTCATACATGCTAATTGTACCTCTGTAGCAAAACAATCTTATTATCATGTTAATTAGTGGGAGGGCTGTTGAGGTTTTCCACTTCATTACCTGCTAATTTCAAGATAAATGAATCCACAGGTTACTAAGTAAATAAGGTCACCTATCAAAGTACTTGTAAACGTGTTTGTAAACAAGGGGAGGGGGAGAGTGGAAAGGATACATGTTTGGTTTTCAAATGAGTGGGATGGTCGAGAATGGCTTTGGATGGATTTGGCCATCCCATGCTGGGGTAGCTGCTTCCCTTGAACTCATTTGTAATGGAAAGTGAATGTTTGCTGTCCACCTGGTTTCCCAGTGGGACATTTCCTTTACTGCAACTACTTTGTCCTCTCAAAGGGCTCTTTGTGAGAAGATTACTCATTCTGTGGGTTGGGCGGGTAGTTGTCGCTTTTGTGGTGAGAGCCAGGAGTGAGGACATGCACTGGGCACAAGAACATTTGGGGGTTGGGGGGTAGAGTATAGGGATTCACAATACTCTCCTCTCCCCACCTCCAACTTTAGTTGTGCAATTCATATTTTCTCTTAGATAGCAGAAAATACTTACATGGAAAGAGAAGGAGAAAATAAGGGCTTAAAGGAAGGCAAAGATTATATAGGCAGCAGGTTTCATAGGCAGGCAGAGTAAGCAAACAGAGGAAATGGAAGAACACAGCCAGCAGGCTATTTAAAATAAGGAAGAAACAAAGGCTCCAAATGATGAGAATTCAATATATGTGGCTGTCTGTCTACTTCATAAAGTGTCACAAAATAGAAGTACAGGAATTGTTTTGCTGTTGAGCATATTATTGATGCTGGTGCTTATTTTTTTTTTTTTTTTTTTTCTTTTTTTTTTTTTTTTTTAGTGAGGCAATTGGGGTTAAGTGACTTGCCCAAGGTCACACAGCTAGTAAGTGTTAAGTGTCTGAGGCCGGATTTGAACTCAGGTACTCCTGAATCCAGGGCCGGTGCTCTATCCACTGCGCCACCTAGCTGCCCCGCTGGTGCTTATTTTTAAAAGTTTTGTATTTTTATCAGCAAGGGGGAATTTATTTTTGGAACCCTGTACATGTTCTCACTGTTGTGTGTGTGGATCCTCCAGGGGCATCATCTCCTAACAATCCAACTGGCATCTGAAACATTGAATTCTCTTCTTTTTTTTAATTAAGATAATAAATTGGTCTTAAATTATCCCTGAAATCAGACCAGTGTTGATTACAATGGGTCTCATGCTGTGACAGCTCAAGATGATGTTATTTTTATTCCTTTTCAACGAGATCTTAATCTCTCCCCGCGTGTAAACAAATTGTCACAGTAACCTTGTTCTCTAATCTCCCAGTTGAAGACCTTTAAAGCATTGGGAGATAACAGATCTGACTGAGATTTCATCAGCTCTCCAGCTTTTACAGATATGCCACATCTCTCTCCCACTGCCCAAGTCTTTAAATGTTGAAGGAGAGTAATAAATACACATTACACGAAAAGGCTCCGCTTAAACCTTTGAAAATAGTATCTGTTGTCTACTTAGAACCATTTACTTGGAAATGAAATACAGCTAAACACAATAGGGATGATCTCAATCAGTCCCTAGCCTCTATTACTGGTTTTCCTTCTCCCAACTTGCTCACTTTGCCATATTAGCTCCAACCAGGGTTAGCTTTAGATGGAAAGAGAATATAGCTCACTCTAGGCAGGAGCTTACCAGGAAAACAGCTAACACTTGACTGCCAGAAACTTTAACATAAACAACATGTATTAGAGAAATAAAAACTGTCCTTTCTGGTTTTCTGCTTTGGGTTTTTTTTGCCACTTTGTATTTATATAAGAAAACAGTATTTGTATTTATATAAGAAAACAGTAGCCAAGGAGAAGTCCTCAAATTCTTTGCTAGTCATTTCAATACACAAAGTTTTGTTTTCAACTGAAAAAAAAAATTGAAAACTAAAAACACCTCCTTTTTAATAGTTCCCCCAAACTGCAGTACCTTGAAAATAAATTTGTGGTACCAGGGTCAGATTAATATGATGGGTTAGAATTAGAAACAATTTCTTTTCTCTCTCCCCATCTCCCAACAAGACATGTTTATCCACAATTAAGTAGATAACTAATGTCCATTTACTCCATCTAATATTAACATAGTGGTTTTTTAATCATGGGATCATAGATTTAGTAAATAACTTTAAAAGTCACTAATGCAGCCTCCTCATTTGTTATATGAGGAAACGGGCTCTGGGGTCCACACAGGAAAAAAGTACCAGATTCAGGATTTGAATAATGGTCTTGAGTCTCCAAATCTAGCATTCATTCTATTGGACTATATGCAAACATCCTCTATATAAGTATGACCAGATTTTGTATAATTATGAAGTAAAACTTTTCTATATAGGAAATCACGGGAAACAAGAGAACTTCTATTATTGTTTCTTGTGTATAAGTGGGGTAATTCATGTCCAGTTAAGTAAAGTGATATGGCCAAGGTCAAGAAAGAAGCAGAATCAGGATCTGAACTCAGACCCTCTGATTCCCAAACAAGTGAGACAAGGAGAGAAACAGAAAGACAGAGACGGCGACTGAAATAAGCAAAGAAAGAGACAGACAAGGAAAGTGAGAATACGTGACTAAGAGAGGAAATACAGCAAAAGAGACAGAGATAGAAACAGAGAAAGAGACAGAGAAAAAGAAAAGGCAAACTGTATCATGAAAACCCAAAGGAGAGAGACCATTCTTG
The DNA here is from genome assembly GCF_019393635.1 of Dromiciops gliroides. Lineage (NCBI taxonomy): Eukaryota > Metazoa > Chordata > Mammalia > Microbiotheria > Microbiotheriidae > Dromiciops > Dromiciops gliroides. The sequence continues at coordinate 132,130,038 of NC_057862.1, forward strand.
AGGAAGGGTAAAAATCAGATGCCAAAGGGTTAAGAAAGAAGTGAAAGGCGAAGAAGAGGAGGCAATGAGAATGCACAAGTTTTTCTCTTTTTTTTTCCTAAAATGTTTGATTTTGAAATAAAGGGAAGTATAGGATGATAGTTTAAGGGGACGGTAGAATAAAGTTATAGTTTTATTTAAAGATTAGTAAGACCTTTGACATGTTTGTAGATATTAGAAAAGGAGCTAGTTGAAAGTATATGGGCCAAATTCAGCCAAGATGGGGTCATGGAACCCCAAATCACAATTAATTCCTTATAAAAGTGAAATTAAAGATTAGAGAAAAAGAATGATTGAGATGGCAATCTGCTAGAAGAGACAGGAGAAGATGGAATCAATGGTATCTGTAGGAGAATTGCCCTATGTGAAGAAAATACCATATCCTTTTCATAAAACGATGTATAAGAGGAGAAAATAGATGATAATATCAAGGAACTTATAGAAGGAGAGAAGAGAATTCACTATGAATGATGTCTATTTTTTCTAGTGTACAAGGCAGAGTTTCCTAGTGGAGGGAGTTATATGGGATGCATGAAAAGAGAAGAACTGATTTTTAATTATCAGTGTTGAGAGTGCCATAATCACTTAGGGAAGAATAAAAGGATTGCCATGACACAGTGAGGGCCCAGTTGATAATAGAAAAATGTGTGCTAATACAAATTTATAGCAGATCCAGACAATAAAGCTGAATGACTTTTTACATCACTACTAAGCAACACATGAATATGTGTATAGGAGGTAAATGCTGGGAATAGTCTAAGGTTGAAGGTTAGCAAGAAGTGAGAAAAGTATGAAGAAGGAGGTTGGGGATATTAATCAAATTCTACTTGTACATGTTGAAATTAGATACATATTGGACATCCAGTTAGAGGTATCCAGTAGGTATTTGACAGTTATCTTCTAAGAGATAACTGAAATCATGAGAGCCATTAAGTTACTAAGAAATAGTGTAGAAAGAAGAAGAAAAGAGACAAGACAAAACTTTAAGAGACACTCATATTTAGTGGGCTTAAGTTGAATAATGCTGAAGCAAAAGAAACAGAACTGGTCAGCAGATAAGAGAAACCAATCAGAACAGGCACAACAGTGATAGAAGGAAAAAGAATAAAGGAGCTTTATGGTGTGCAGAAAAATCAAGTAAAATTAGATTGGAAAAGGCCATTAAATTAAAAAGACCAAGTATACTAAAGTGTTATAGAAGGCATTGACCAATATACATGTTCCACAATAAGATATTCTTCCCTTAGATAGATTTTTACCACATTTAGTGTCCATAGTTTAGCTAAGACCATGGGATTTTGAAGTTAAGAGATCACTGATCATATTAGAGAAGATTCACTTAAATGATAGGGTCAAAAGCCAGGCAACAAGGGCCTAAAAATGAAATGGAAGTAATGGTTGAAGACAATGCTTGCTTATGAGTTTAACCAATAGGGGGCAGCTAGGTGGTGCAGTGGATAAAGCACCGGCCCTGGATTCAGGAGGACCTGAGTTCAAATCCAGCCTCAGACACTTGACACTTACTAGCTGTGTGACCCTGGGTAAGTCACTTAACCCTCAGTGCCCTGGGGGGGGGAGAGTTTAGCTAATAACTTTAGAGGATGACTTGGTTAAGTTTGGAAGTGAGCAGGAAGAAGTCAGTGAATAGAAGAGACTGAAGATGAAAGAAAGAGAATGATGACTCCTTGGAAAGATAGGATATATAGGTAGATAAAGTATAGTAAAGATGTAGGTTATGCAAGTTAAGGAGATTGGTGAACTAGGTCAGGATGTTCAAGTGTACCAATCAACATGTTTATTAAATTCCCCATGGATGATGATAGGGGTTGTTGTGGAAAATAAGAATAAATTTCATGTCCTTGAGATAAAAGGGAGAACTACCTGGAGGGTAGTAGATGACCATGACTAAATTATATACTGTCAATAGCATGAAAATAAAAGGAGGTGAGATTGCTGATTTATGGCAAGGAGTGGTTTGGGATTAGCCTTGAAGAATAGTATTCCAATTCCTCCTCCTAGACCAATGTGTTAATGGAATGAAAAAAGGAACACCCAGTTGAAGAAGATACTGAAGAATGTTTTTCTTTCAGAAAGAGCCAAATTTCCATTACTTAAAAAATAAAAAGAACATGTAGTAAACAGGGCCAGGATAATGAGGATGTATTAATAATAGAACTGAGTTTCCCAAAGACACAATGGAAAAAAAGAAAACCAAGGTGGATAAAGACAAGATTGTACAAAGAAGTAGGAGAGAGAACAGTAGAAATCCAGTCTGAATCCACAAGGATAAAGAGACAAACGGTTTAAGCTGGGATCTTGCCCACTCAAAACAAGAAAATGAGGGTCCTCTCCCTCCAGGGTCCTAGGATGACAGCATGGAATTAGCATAGGCCAATGCTTCTAGTTTCTTAGCTGGTCACTCCAAACACAAGGGATCTGAGGATGTAATCAAATGGAGATAACAATGACTTTGTTCAGATAAAGAAAATTCCATTTTCCCTGTTAGACTCAACTCATGCCAGATGCGAGACTTGCAACTTCCCACCAACATGGTAGAGAAAAGACATACCAAGAAAATGCTTTATAGGTAGGGCAAGCACTCAACTCTCAATCTCTTAATTCCCTGAAAGCACGCATAGCTTGCTGTCATGAAACTAGTAATCTATGAAAGATTCAGCATTGGTCCTAAAATCTTGATATAACCTATCAAGAACAGGTCTTCAGAGAAGACTCTCATCCCCTAAATGCCAAAATATGTGTTCAAGTCAAGTTGGCAAACTTTTGTCCCTGACTCTACTTCACCCATTCTTTCTCCCAGGCTTATGGATGCTTAATTTTCCTCTGATATAAATAAATCTGTAGCATCTCTATGTCTAATTGCAGTATTTTTACTGAACACAAATTGTTCTCCGTTATTTGGATAGCAGAAATAGAACGTGAAGTGGGAGTGGTTGAGAAAAGACAAGTGAAAAATCAAACTGGGTATTTTACTATTACTGACTGAAATAGTATTACTTCAATGATCTATAAGGTTTCTTGATTATCTAACAAAAGCCTTTATGGGGTTTTTTTTTGAGTAAAAAGATAATATGGGTCAATCTGAATTGAATTAAAGAGGTCCAAAGACTAACTGGTTTGAGGGATACTCCAGAGGAAAGGCAGTTTCTGAAGCTATAGGAGGGAAATTAGAGTGGATCTAAGGATTCAAAAATCACTTCAGTCCCTGGTTCAGAATTTCATCCCAAGATTGAGAGTTAGAGGTGGCCTTTAAGATCTATTTTGGTGAATTTTTCCAGGCTGCTCATTTTCCCCTTGAGGAAAAATAAGTTAATGTAAGTTCCAAAGGTACTTGATTTTTTTTTAAAGACAGACATGGAAATCATCTGAATTATTGGTTTTACTAATATATATATATATATATATATATATATATATATACACACACACACACACACACACACACACACACACACATATATATATATATATATATATATATATATATATCTGTTAACACACAATCAGGAAAGTGTGATAATATATAAAAACAGCTGGATTTGGCCTCAAAAGAAAATATTATTTTTTCTTTGGAAATATCAATAACCTCTCTGGACCTCAGTATCTTCATTTGTAAAATAAGGGATCTATATTAAATGATCTGTAAGGCTCTTTCTATCTCTTAATCCTATGAACCTTTCTTTCTATAGCTTAGAATTTGCTATGTTGACTCAAACAAATCAAATATTTTGTGTATAGCTGATCCTGCTGAAGTCATGTAGGTAGAGTCTAAGTTCTGTGAAATATAATAGCCACTGTATAGATCAATGAGAAAGGGCATGATGTGAGCTGTTGTGAAGTTTACATCCCAAGGATTATCCCAACTTGAGCTGGGATCATTTTTACAATAGTTATATTTCAAAATAGGCCCAGAGGGAAATGATCCAAGAATGTGTCTACATTTGTAGGAAAAGTGAAGATTTCAGTTAAGTTGGTTATTTGGCATCATTATAGATCTCTCAAACCCGATGATAATATTACAGAATCCAGCTGTTTTGGGTATGATTAGTATTAAATTCATTCAAAATAAAATCCCAGATGCAATATAATAGAAATATGGGGGCTCCTGATTAAGATGGTAGGGGCATCAGCTAGAGTGCCAGGTCTGGAGTCAGGAAGACATCTTCCTGAGTTCAAATCTGGCCTCAAACACTTATAAGCTATGTAAGCCTGGGCAAATTTCTTAACCTCAGTTAAGTAATTCATTTTCTTCATCTGTAAAATGAACTGGTGAAGCAAATAGAAACCCACTCTAATATGTTTGCTAAGAAAACTCAAAATGGGGTCATAAAGAGTTGGAAACAACTGAAATGACTGAAAAATAAAAAATAAAAATTCAAGATGGTGGTATGAAATGTCATAGAGAAGCCAAGGTTTTTTTTACACATATACTTCATCAATGATGTAAAAAAGTCAACAGATCAAAAACTTATCAAGAAATTCAAAGAAAAACATCAATAAGTTCTTTCATCCAGTCTACAATTGAACAAAAAGATAGCCCCAGAAGCCATTAGAAGAGGTTTCCTGCCAGGAAATCCAGCACAAACTCAGGTAAACAAGCTTGAAGCCGACAGAAAGCACATAGGCCAGTGAGGCCCCATGTGGATACAAAGCCTATAGCAAAATCTTGCCCAAGGAGAACTGACCATAGAGCTCTGATTAGGCCATTGGAACTTATCATTGCTCTCAGTGTCCACATATTAGATGTTGAAACCAGTTGTAGGAACTCAGGAAATATGGCTAAGGACTGAATAAAGTTTTACCACTCATCCAAGAATACAGGAGAGGATATGGCCTGACTTCAGCAATTTAAAAAAGAGAAGTAGATCTGGAGGAAACAAAGCAAGATGAAGCATAATCCTAGATAGATAGATAAATAGAGAGGTGTATGTATGTGTGTGTGTGTTTGTGTATATGTGTGTATGTATCTCCTTTACTTGCTGCATCACGGTAAACACTTTAAACAAGGACTAAACAGCTTAAATAACTTAATTGTTGGGTCAAATTAATACTCATAGAAACAAAAGATACTGCCATCAAAATAATGGGACAAATTAAAAAAAAACTTTTATCATGAAGCAAAAAGTACTAAAAAGACTATTCATATAACCAAACATATTCATCAGAATTTTTTAATGAATTTAGCATGTAAACAAAAATCCAAATAAATAGGAAAATAGAAACATTGAAAATAAAATATTAACACAATTGAAAAAAGTGAATTGATAAAGAAAACTAAGATTATTTAAAAAAACTCATAAAACAGACTTTAAAGTGGCTAATCTGATTTCTTTTTTAAAGAATGGAAAACTAAACTTCAAATATTAAAAATCAAAAGGGAAATTCACAACAGATGAAAGGGAAATCAGGAAATTTTAGAAAACTATTTTATCCGAATAAAAACCAAAAATTTGATAAAGTCCAAGAAACAAATTTAACAAGCTACAATGAATTCCCACTACCAGAAGAATTTAAAATTGAATTCTATCAAGAATCCTAAGAGCAATTAATTCCAATATAATATAAAGTGTTTGAAAAAATATAAAAAGAAGCAATTTCCTTTTTGGAGACAAGCATGATTTTCATGACTAAATCAGGGACAGATAAAGCAGAGAAAAATAACTAAAGACCAATATCTATAATGAATATTAACACAAAAATTATAAATAAAATATTAACAAAGAGGTTAAAGAAACAATTTGGCGATTATCATTATGACATGGATAGTTTTCTCTCAGGAATACAGGGCTAGTTCAATAAACATAATAGACCATGTTAATTTTAGAAATAAGAACATGAATGGAAATAGAAAAATCTTTTCAATGAAATACAATACAAATTGCTTTTATAAACACTAAAAATCATAAGAAAATGTATCTTTCCTTAATATGGTAAATGGTGACCATCTGAATCTAAGAGCCAGTTTTATACATATTAGAGAATTAATAGGGGCAGCTAGGTGGTGCAGTAGATAGAGCACTGACCCTGGATTCAGGAGTACCTCAGTTCAAATCTGGCCTCAGACACTTGACACTTATTAGCTGTGTGACCCTGGGCAAGTCACTTAACCCCAATTGCCTCACCACCACCCCCCCCCCAAAAAAAGAGAGAGAAAATTAATAGAGGACTGTCCAATAAAAGAAGGGTCAAGAAAAAAATCCATTATCACCATTTTTTATTTGCAATAAGTATAGAAATTATTCCTATAGAAGACAAGAAAAACATGACACAAACTAATTACTTTTTTCATGTGATATGATGGTCTACTTAGAGAACCCTAAGGATTCAAATAAAATATAAATAAAAGAGGAAGTTCAGGAAAGAATTAGGAAATAAGATATACCCACACAAAGCACCAGTCTTTCGATGTTTTGTTTTGGTTTTTAAGGCAGCAGGAATAAATAGAAAGAAAAACTTCATTTCATCAATTTACAAAAGATATAAAATATATGGTAGTCCACTATGAACATACACAAGGAAATTATTAAAATGAATACAAAACACTCATTGCAAAAAGACAAGCCTAAAAAAATTTCAGCAAAATTGGAGCAGCTAGGTGGTGTAGTGGATAAAGCACCGGCCCTGGATTCAGGAGGACCTGAGTTCAGATCCAACCACAGACTTTTGACACATACTAGGTTTGTGTCCCTGGGCAAGTCACTTAACCCTCATTGCCCCACAAAACAAAACAAAATAATTTCAGCAAAATTAATTGCTTGTGGTAAGGCTGAACATAATAAATTACCTAGTACCTAAATTAATTTACTCATTCATTGCAGTTCCAAAATATCAAAATGTTACTTTATGGGGATAGAAAAAAATAATAATAAAAAACTCATTTAAAGGAACAAAAGGGAAATAATTTTAAAGTAAATCAAAATAAAATTTTCAAGTAAGTCTTCAAAGAAAATAAATGGGAATAAGGTGAAGTGTAGTAGTACCAAATCTCAAATGATGTTATAAAAAAGTAATCATCAAAATTATTTGATAATAATTTTTAAAAAATTAAGGTCATCAGTATAAGTGATTAGGTATAATGACATATAGAAGCAAATGAAAATCATAGTATAGTGTTCAATAAACTCCAAACCTTCAACTACCAGAATAAGAACTCATTATTCTTAATAACTTCAGGGAAAACTAGAAATCAGAATGGCATAAATGAGAGTTACACTAACATCTCATATCATACACCATAATAAATTAGAAATTTATACAGGACATAGACATAAAGGCATATATCATAAATAAATTAGAAGAGCAGAAGTGGTATTTCTTTTTACAATTAAGTATGGGGAAGATTTATTGGACAAACAAACAATAGAGAAAATAACTGAAAAATGGACAATAGCAATTACATATAATTGAAAAAAATATTTGTACAAACAAAATCAATACAGCTAGAATTAGAAGGGAAATGATTAACTATGAGGAAAAATAAAATTTCTAACAAGATTCCTTATAAAAATTTGATATAATGAAGATATGTAGGGAACTCATTTAGTAAAAAGAGCAATTCCCCAATAGATAAATGCTTAAAACACATGAACAGTCAATTCTCAAAGGAAGAAATATAAGCTTTTAACAACCACGTGAACAAATGATACATATAGTAAGAGAAAAGCAAATTACAAAAATTCTTAGTTTCTAACTCACCTCTGACAGTTTGTTAAAGATGGAGAAAAATGGTCAAATTGCAGTTTTTAGAAGGGATACAGAATGGCAGGCTCACCAATTGCAGAATTGATTAGGATGTAAATCGATTTGAACATTCTGGAATGCAATTTGGAACTATACCTATGAAATCACCAAATTGTGCCTACCCTTTGTCCCAGTGGTACTAGGGATATGTTTCAAAGATATCAAAAAAAAAGAGAGAGAGAAAGGACTTATATGTTCAAAAATATTAATAATAGTACTTTTGTTGTAACAGAGAATTCATAAGTATGTGCCCATCAACCATTAATTAGGAAATAGCTCAATTATTATAAATGAATATAATGAGTATTATTTTACTTTGAGAAATGACAAAAAAGGATTCAGAGAAAACTGTGGATACTTGTATCATCTATAATAGTGTGAGATGAACAGAACCATGAGAATAATTTGGATGATATCATTATTAAAAAAAATTTAAAGATTTAAAAACATCAATATAGTCACTAGCCATGACCAGAGTAGTGATCATGAAGCATGCTTCCACATCTTGAGAGAAAGGTGATGGATTAGAAGTACAGAACTCATTCTTTAGACACAGTTGACATGTAAATTTGTTTTACTTCACCATGCTAACTTGTTTTAAGGAACTGTAATGTTGTAGGGGGGTGGGTGGAAGTTGGTGGAAGAGGAGGGTTAGTGACAGCAATTTTTTAAAAATAAAAGAAGAAACAGGTAGCAATAAAGCTTTTAAAGAAAATATAAAGAGAGCAGAAGAGAGTTCAGAAGTCAACACAACATAGCTCTGGCTTTAATATGCTAAATTGAATAATTTTTTTAGAAGCTGTATATAATGTAATTTTATTATTTTATAGAAAATCTTTTCAAATGGAAATTTTTGCCTTTAAGTCCAGTATAGCGAGTTTTTTTAAGCCCTAATATCACAGGTACATGGGAACTTATAGACCATCAAGTAGGATCAATTAATTGAAGTATAAATTCCCTCTATAATATATTATATCTGGACAGTAGTTATCCTACCACCACTTAAAAAACAAACAAACAATGTCACTACCTCCTAAGGCAGCCCATTAAACTTTGGAACGTGTCTGATATCTTCCTTATTGAATTAAAACCTGCTTTCCTATAGTTTCCTTACACCAGCCAAGTAGAATAAGTCTAATCCCTCCTTCATATGATAATCCATTATGACTCCATTATGCAATGTAGCATAGTGGGATATGTTAGATTTGGAGTCCAAAAGAACCTGAATTCAAATGCTATATCTGATACTTAATAGCTTTATGTCCATGGGCAAACCATTTAATTTCTCTAAGCCTTTTTTCTCATTCACAAAATAGTAATAGCTGTAGTATTTGTCTCAGACATATTTTGAAGATCACATGAAAGAATAATGCATGTAAAACACTTTGCAAACCTTGAGACATGATATAAATGTCAGGTACTATTATTATTCATATATTTTAAGATAGGGGTTATATCTCTCTCAAAGTTCTCTCTTCTCAAAGCCAAACATCTCTAGGCAGCAAAAGGATATCATCAAAGAAATACATGAGTAAGAGTTTTTTTAAAGCCAGTCACAGTAAAAAAGCAAAGGTATATCAATTGATATCCATAAAATTTTAAGTGAATATAAGGACACCTTCTAGCATACTGGGTGTGAATATTATGGATTTTTTGAAGAGCATATACTAGACAGGATAACAGACATCACTGGGAGGGGTAATCGCATTGATAAGATCACAGATCCATGGCAGTATTAAAATGTGATCTATTATGACGCCTTCTTTAAAGATCACAAACAGCAGTTCAACAATCACTTCTGCAAATTCTTTCAGTATCCTTGATGTTTAGAATTAGTTCCTTTACCTCACTGAGGGCAATTAGGAACTTTTACTTTGGGTTTCAGTTTTTTAAACTCTTCATTATATCTGCTCCAGTTTAAAGAGCATCCTCCAGATGCAATTCCCAGATTATTAGGACGTCTTGCCACCTCACCTGCCTGCCAACACTCCCTACTCAGCTCCTGATTTCGAATGGCATCTTTCTCTGGACCAGAAATTATTTATTACTTTCTAGGATTAGTTAATCAACACTTTTGGAATTTTTCCCTGAGACCAAGTACAGACATACCTAAATGACTACATGGAGTTGGCACAGGAAATGTTGCATATCTATTTCTGCCAGATATAGCACTTATCTCTCAATGGTGCACATATAGTAGCTTACCTATCCTACTCCTCTACACACACACACACACACACACACCCCTTTCTACTTATTGCCCTGGAAATATTAAATTACTATTTTAAGTGCTTCTGGAAAGGGCATGACAATAGAATGTCCAGTGGCTCAACTCATCATTCATATAACTCTTCAAACAAAAATTTTCTCCCCTGGATACCCCTCTCATATCTAAATTGTCTTCCTCATTAAAATGTAAGATGCTTGCAGACACTAATTTTGTAATTGGGTCCCTAGAGCCTAGCACAATGTCTAGCACATATTAGATATGTGATAAATGCTTTTACATTTATTCTCATGGATAGAGATTAAGGAATTAATTTGTTCTACCTTCTTTTGGTTAGGTTACTCAAGTCTCATACCTTCAAAATGTGCCCTTATTAGTTAAACAAGTATATATGCTTAGAAAAATAGATTTTCTCCAGATGGCAGGAAAGAGAGTGAAATTCTGAGGATAGAGTACCTTTATCAAATGCATAAGTACCAGTAGAATGTCTGGGAGTTGGGGAATAGTTTTGATTACGGAGACAGATTTTCCTTCTTTTCCCAAGAAACTTTTATCATTTTGAAAAGTTGTGGCAAACAAACTCAGAGAGTAAGAAGGAAAAGAAGCTCACTGTATTCTGCATTTTATCATAGGAAATGGAGACACGGAATGCTTTCTACATGTTTCCTAAGATTCCTGAAATCTCCTATATTCAAATGTAGTCCATGTTCCTTTTCTTTTGTCTGGAACTCTGATATCATTGGTACAGAAAACTCCTGATGTATAAATTTCCTCCATGGATACAGTTAAGCAACTGTGCTATTTCTAACTTGGAGGCAATAAATCAAGATGTTTTTATTAAATACCTACTGTGCGTGCCAGGTACCATGCTAGGCACATGAACAAATAATTAAATGATTCCTTCCTGCCTTCTTGAAATGAGTTTAAGGTCTGGTAGAGAAGACAAGCATATATATATATATATATATATATATATATATATATATACATGCATATATATATGCATATATATATGCATATATATATGCATGTATACACACACATATATAAGAGAATGTAAATATGAAACTATTAAATACATATGAACAAAGTAGTTAAAAAATACAAGGGAAGTAGAATACTATCACTTGATGGTGGTCAGAAAAGGCTTCATGCAAAAGATAGAGGTTGTGCTACATCTTAAAGGAAGAGAAGGACAGAAGGAAGGAGGGAAGCCATTCCTGGCAGAGGGGGTGATGGCCAATTCAAGGGTCTAGCGACAGGAGATGAATTATGTTGAGTGAGAACTGCCTGGCACATTGCGAGGTTAAGCAACTTGACTACTCATATCTACTATGATTCATGGATAGAACTTGAACCCAAGTTTTCCAGATTCCAATGTGGATACTGTATACCTATATCTTAAAGAAAAAAAATGTTTAATGTGATTGTACATATATAACCTATATCAGATTGCTTTCCATCATGGGGAGGAGGGAGGGAATGGGGGTCAGAGAAAAATTTGGAACTAAAAGTCCTATGAAAACAAATGTTGTGTGAGAATCCGAGTGCCACCACCCTGCTGAGAAAGACATTGTAAGAACCAGGGCAATGCCCCCCTGAAAAGAAAACATGTCATCAAACTTCTGGAAGCTGCCTGGCATCTGGAAGTTACAGCCTGTAAGTCATGTCTATCAATGCTATCAGCCAATTAGCTTGGAGCTGTGTGTGAGGAGAGCCCTGCTTCCTGTTTCACAGGGAGCTTCTGGGAGAAGCCACTGAAGGATCTTCCTTTTGGTTCGAGAACCAGCTGTTGGTGGCAGACACATTTTCCCTCTTAGATAGCTAGGTGAAGGTGGCTTTTCCTTGCCCTCTATGCTAACCCCTAATATACTTTAAAAATGCTTCATGTCCAAAGAGTGGTGATAAAGCTTCTCATTTAAGGTGACCGCACATTAGATTTTTAGACATCACAGTTAGAATTTTAAGCTTTACAGTTGAAAACTATCCTTATATGTAACTGAAAAATAATAAAAATACTATTTTTTATTAAAAAAAAAAGAGAAAAGAAAAGAAAAAAATTTCTAAATAACCTAATAAAGGCTAGCATTTGCATAGTGCTTTAAGGATTACAAGGCACTTTACAATTATATCTTCACAATAATTCTATGAAGTAGGTGCTATTATTATCCTCATTTTATAGATAAGGAAACCAAGGTATATAGAAGTAAAGTGAATTGTCCAGGGGTGGAGGTGGGATTTAAAATCTGGTCTCCTAGACTCTGGGTTTAGGGCCCAATATACTGTGCCACCTAGATACCTATGAGTAAATCTGATGATTCTTAAAATAGTTTTTATATACCCTGACTCCTCAGAGGCATACCTCAAGGGTCTATCCTTGATTTCCTTTTCTCATTACAATCTCTTCCCTTTGGGAATTTTAAAGTGCGTATGGATTTATGTATGGATGTATGTTTCCCCATAGTCTAGCTTATTTTTTAGGACTTTTCTACCTCTGACTAAAGTAGCATTATTCATACCCTCCTCTTTTATAACTTTGGCATTACCTTTGACTCTTCTCTCATCTTCCCCTCTCATATCTAATCAGCAAGTCCTGTCATTTCCACTTGAGAAACATGTTTCTTATCTATTCCCTCCTCCTTAATCCCATTGCCACCCCAGGAGTTCCCTCATTAGCCTTCTAGAAAATTAGCGAAATCTCCTTCCTTTATTCTCTTCCGAGCTTTCAACCTATACTTGATATTACTGTCAAAATAAGAGATTTGGTTATGTCATTCCTCTCTTCATAAATCTTCAGTAGCTAGCTCTTTTCTCCAGAGTAAAATCCAAGTCCCTTTACTTGTTTTTCATAACAATCTCTTTTCTAATATTGTTTCCCTCTATGCGTACTCCAACTTCCAACAAAACTTGACTATTCTTTGACCTCAGTAATTTCCTCTGATCTTCTTCCTTTTTTTAAGCAGGCATAGTTCAGTTGATTCATTGTTTATATATACATATATATGTATAAAAGTATATATATATATGTGTGTGTGTGTGTGTGTGTGTGTGTATAAAACATCTTATGTGGTTACCACAGCAACTGCCTGGGTCCTCTGGACAGACACCCAAATATGACTTTTCACAAGATGGTTGGTGGATTTCTGATAGGGAGACAACACAGTCTCCTTCCACAGGTCTGGAATTAGGTAGCTATATGTTTTGGAGATGGCATCGAAAGTAGCTTTAGCAAAGTTGCCCAGAGTGGCAGTACAGCCCCTTGCAGAAGTGCAGCAGTCATCAATTCCAGCCATCATCAGGATCTTCTTAGGCACAGGAGCTGAAACAATGCCAGTATCTGGAGGAGCGGGTATCAGGCACACCAAAACCGATCCACAGTGCCCAGTGACCTTGCAGGACACTGTGTGAGGCTTGCCAATCTCGTTCCCCCAGTAGCTATGTCTCACAGGAACAATGGACAGCCTGGCCAGAATGATAGCACCACGAATAGCTGTGGCTACTTCCTTGGAGCACTTGACACCCAAGCCAACATGACTCAACATGGCCATTGTAGTCACCAATGGCCACAAAAGCCTTGAACCTGGTACACTGTCCAGCTCTAGTTTGTTTCTGAACAGGCATGATCTTCAGAACCTCATCCTTCAATGAAGACTCCAGGAAGAAATCTACATTCTCAGATTCCTTAATAGGAAGGGAGAAAAGATAGATCTCCTCCAAAGGAGGAGATCTTCATCTCCAAAGGACATGATCTTCATGTCCTCAACTAGCCAGCCCAGCTTGGTGATAGGAACCCATGCCTTATCTTTGGCCTTTCCTCCTCAGGCCCAGCGAACCCTGGCCTCAATGGTGCCCCGACCTCGACCTTGGCCCCCACTGCCAAATCCACCATGGAAGCCCCATCGGCGTCTGACTCTGGGGCCCCCAGGGCCTCCAGTTCTTCCTGTAGCACTGGTGTTGTCTGCCATTTGGTGTTCATTAGAAGTAGAAGAATCTTTTGCCTCTGTGCCTTTTCTCACACCCTTCCTTATGTTGGGAATGTCTTCTCTACTACATTTCACCTGTTGAATTCTTAGTCATTCTTTCAAGTTCGCCTCATCTCTCTCCTCCCCCCTAAAACCTTCCCTGATTATTTGTTCTGGAACACTCCTCCCCTTTGCACTTTACACAGAACTCTGTTTCACAACTGTCTTCTGTACTAATCTTGAAATATAATATAGCATAATTATCTGTGTTTACATCTTATCTACTAATTGACTAAACTCCTTGAGGGTAGGAAATATGTCTTATCTACATTTTGAATCCCTAGAGCCTTCCACAGTATTTTCTCCATATTAGATGGTTAAACTTTTTCAATGAATGAATATGAATTTGCACCATTCTAAATAAAACTAGAGAAGGTTACAATGATCTTTTTAGTGATTAAATATATTAAAAATTTTAATTATTTAATAGCGTCATTAAGAAAATATCAGAAAACAATAACAATGGTTGTTCATAACTTACAAAAATACTTTTACTTGGGGTATTTCAAAAGATCTCAACCAGATTATGAACTAGGACATAAGTCCTAGGGAGTTGCCCATATCATACTTCACCTGGTTTCAGAAAGCTGGTAAAATTCAGGTTTGAAATTAGATGCTGCTGTCACCAAATGCCAGACTAAAGCATATAATGGAAAATCTTCTATTCTTCATACAAGAAGAAAAAAGAAACAAAACAAAAAGAGATGATAACATAAAAGGTGAGGCTATAGTTGTCTAAAATTGTTTTTTGTTGTTGTTTTTTTGTTTCTTTTTGTGGAGCAATGAGGGTTAAGTGATTTGTCCAGGATCACACAGGTAGTAAAAGTCAAGTATCTGATGTGGGATTTGAACTCAGGTCCTCCTGAATCCAGGGCTGATGCTTTATCCACTGTGCCACCTAGATGCACCAAGAATAGAGGTTCTTTTAAATATGTCATGGACTCTTTTGGTAGTCTGGTGAAACCGTGGCCCTCTTATCAGAATAATGTTTTTAAGTAATTAAAAGAAATGAATGCCTTTAGAAGTTAGTGAAAACAAAGATTCTTTTTTTTTTTTCAGTCCCAGTTCACGGACTGACTAAAATCTCCCCATGGACCTAGTAGCATGCTAGACCCAGTTCATACTGGCTCTCAAGAGCCATTGTTAAATCTTCATTGTGAACATTTCATTCATACCTTAGAAATTGAAATCAGCAAATACTACAAATCAAGGCTTTCTTTGTTGTTTTGTTTATCACCTAGATTTTTAAAAGAGGTGGAAATTTTTAATGATACTAATTAAACTTAAAAGTATATTGTATATGTTCAAATCCCAGAGAGCCAGTTGTTAAACATTTACATCCAAACCCCTATGTGGACCCCAAGTTAAGAAGCCCAGGGCTAAATAACATGTATGTCCACTGGAACATAGAAGTTTATCCAAACAAGGACAACCTTTAAAAAACAGAAAAGGCCTTGTGTTTTTAACTTTGAAGAAAATTAAGCACTATGAAAATGTCTGAATGGCAGTGTTTTAAAACTTCATCATCCTGGGGCAGCTAGGTGGCAGAGTGGATATAGTGCTGTCCCTAGATTCAGGAGGACCTGAGTTCAAATCAGGCCTCAGACATTTGACACTTACTAGCTGTGTGACCCTGGGCAAGTCACTTAACCCTCATTGCCCTGTCCCCTCAAAAACCCAAAACAAACAAACAAAAAACTTCATCATCCAAGTACAACCCCTCTCAATGTGATACTATGTCTCTGGATTCAGATATGCAGTGATCAAGACATTCGATAGTGGCATAGAACATTACAACATTTTTGGTCCACTTCAATTCTAGGCAAAACCTCAGAGGACTGAATTAGCTAACAGTTTGCATGGGGATAATGGAAAATATGACCTCATTAGCACCAGGTTTGTGTTTGTTCCCTAACACAAAAGTAAATTACAAAGTATTAATGTAGTTAGTGTAGTTTTAATGTGCATTGGGATACAATAAAACTTTTTATTAGGGAAGTGAGATGGTATGTTTGCACCACTGTATTAGCAGCCAAGTTCTGATAGGACAACCAATCGTGTGGCCCAGTGGAACACTCTTATAATGATGCTGTAAAATTTGACTCTGATATAGTAAAATCTGTTTATGGTAAAACTGCTTTTTTTCATACAGTCCCATCAGGGCAGGTGCCTTACCTATTATATTTTGTAGTCTTATTTGGGTAGGATTTTAAAACTTGCAAATACTTGAACCTGAGATTGGATGAAGAAAAGAACACAGTATAGGATGCTATGATGCATTCACTGTAGTTACCTCCTTCCTTCTCGCTTATATTTGGCACACAATCACCATCATTAGAGTCTAGAGTCCAGGCCTAAACAGAAGTATTGTAACTTAACACATTTTAATGGGCTTGTTTTGGAATTTTGCACTACCACTGGGCTATTATAAAATAACCACAGGTGCATTTACTTCTGTAGTGGGGGAAACTCCAAAATAATATTTCCTTGCTTCTCCATGTTCAACATACTATTTCCTTCTTGGTTATTTTTCAACCTTTCAGAAATGCTGGCTGCTAGTCCTTCTGTCCATGAGTCATTATTAAGTTACTAACTACATGTTTTTAGTGTTAATGAATGACTGCAGGTGCTCTGGGCCTATAGCTTTGGGGCCTCTATATATAATTTTCTGCTTTTGCAATGGACAAGGGATTAAAACAAATCTCTTAACACACTTTAAATGAATCTAAAACAGCTCTTGGCAGGATTGAAGATGCCAGGAGTTCTTAACCTTTAGGGCCAAACTTAATTTGCAGATTCGAGCTACATCCCATATACCTTCTTCGTCTCTTTATTCAAGGTAGTGTGAAGTGCTCTAAACTGGATGTAAATGAAAATAGAAAATGACCCCTATCCAACCTCAAGGAAAGGAAAGATATAGAGATAAATTTTTGAAGGACGATCTTGGGATAGTACCTAGGTCTCTAGATACTCAGTGTAGTATAGCATATTGTCTCTTGCAAGATACCACTGGAGAACCACTGATCCAAACAATGATTAATCATTGGGGTCAATTATTTCTCTAAATGACTCACTAGTTTATCACTCTTTAGTGAAACATTTAATTTTAAAAGGAATATTTTCTATCTTCCCCATCTATTAAATTAAATAACATCACATTTAATAGCTCATATTTATTTTTTTCCAAAAGACAAAGGGCTATCCTCAATCCCCAAGTCTACAATTTAACTATAATAAAACTTAGATTAAATGGAATCCTCAGGGAATAAGGTATTCTGGTTAATTGCATTTTCTGATAACTCAAGGTAAACTAGAAAACTCTTTTTGTTCCAATCCTCATTGTTGAGAAATCTTTGTAAAACATTATCGGTACATTATTCCATCAGTAATACTACACATAATTGAGTTTTTCTTTGATGATTGAGGATTGTGTAATACCTCAGGGTCATCCCTCTGAGCATTGATTCTTACTGTAGAAGACTGAAGTTTTAGATGTTGATGCTGCCAAAGACTGTGACTAAGGTATGACAACTTTCTGGAATTTTATTTTCAATCAACTACTTATGTCCCTAATTAATTTTTTCTCACTTGCTTTTTTTCTGATAATACAGAAAAATTAAAGAAAAAATCTTCTAGTTAATCAAATATTCCCTTTTGTCGGTCTAATTACCAGGGGTTTTACTGCATTTTCTATTTGTTTACTCATATCTTATCAAATTTAAGGAATTTTGTTTCTATTTCTCTTATGTGTTCATATTCTAATTGTCATATCTCCAATACTGTATTATAAATACCATGAAAGCAGAGATTATATCTGATTTATCTTTGTTCTGTATTTCCCTAATACAATACAATGCACTAAGTGATTACTTAATAACATTTGCTGAAAGAAAAATGACTGAAAAATTCATTGTTGTTTTATCCCCCCCCCCAAAATTTATGTATAAATATAGAAACAATGACTGAATTCAGTCGTGCCAAACATTTTCAAAGTTCTTTAGTTCAAATACTGTTGTTCTCAATTGGCTTATGTTTTTAGTATAGCCAGGATTATTTACCATAGATATATCTTTATTCTCTTTGATTGATTTTGTTTTATAATAACATTCACCTTTATATGTACTACTTCAAGAGTTACAAAGTACTTACTTCATAACAACTCAGTAAATTAGGCTGGTAAGTATACCTATCACCACTTTGAAGATGAAAACACTGGGGCTTAGAGATTAAGAGAATTGTCCATAAAATATTAAAATAAGAGATATGAACCAAGGACCTCTGAGTTTTTTCATCTGAAAAATGAGGGACCAGTGCTAACCATTAAGCCATTCAATAAGATACAAGATTTGTAAGCAAGTTTGGAAAGCATAAACTTACAAAAAGGACCAGGCAGAGAGATGAATGAACATAAATTCATTCCCACAATGGGAAATATTAAAGACCATTTTCTGCTCATGGTGAGTCAATAGCAACAACTTAACATACCAAGGACAACACATATACTTCTTTGGAGGTATGATCTAGTTAATGTGGGTAATTCCTCTTTTGCTGATGATTACAACCTATCTATCTTCTTATCCTATGCAATTTTTGTCCATAGAGACTTTTTAAAAAATGATTTTATTGATATCTTCGGTTTCTTACATCATCATCATTTTCCCAAATATCTCTCTTCCTCTCCAAAAAGCCCTCTGCTGTAACAAATAGCATTTTTATAGAGAAAAAAAATCAGCACAATCGATCAATACACTGAAAAAGTCTGAAAATATGTATAATGTACAACACCAGTGGACTTCTTACCTCCATTAAGGGTTGATTGGGTATATCCTCTCATAAGAAGTAGAATTGAAATTAGGGTGGAAAATAAGGTTATTTGGATCTATAAACCTGAAGAAAGGTCATTAGGAAAACTTGAGTATCAACAAAGCCCTTTCAATCCATCCTACTTGTAATGCATAATACAAAGCTTACTGGAAAACTGGAGCTACAAAAATTACAAATGGTAATGTTATTATTTGGCATATAGTTGCCAAAGGCATTCAATATAAAGATTTTACAGAGGTGTCAACTGATATATAGCAAACACACAAACAATCTCAAACACTGTAAAATATGCAAGGAGAGCTGCAGCTAAATATTAAGCATATGAATTATATATTTTGCAATGTGAGCTAAGAAAAAGCTTGCTAGGCACCATAGTTAAAATGAGCAATAAATACCAGAGTTAATGTTCATAATGTCGTGTTGTGGAGTGTTCCCCTCCTCTGTAAGTTTGGTTTTCAACCTATGTTCTGGTGCTTTGGATAATGAAGGGATTACACTATTCTGTTACATATTTAAAACAGGTTTCAGCACTGCCTCATTTTAACATAAAGACTTGTTTTGGGTGCCAGATATGTGAACCATGAATATCAAGAGATTGTTTCTCCCTCTGCCAAGATAAGGGTTTGCTGCAGAGGCCAAACATATGTCTTTCCTTCTCCTCCCTTAGGGCATTTCTGGATAAGGAAGAAGTGGGGACAGTATCCCATTGGCTTTAGATGACTTAAACATAGAAGAGGCTTTTTTACATTTTATTTCTTATAATATCACTTTCTTTAAGCAGCAATTTTAGTTTTTAGCATTAGTTTCAACCACTCTCAATCAGTTGACCTAGTCAACATAGTAGTGGTATAAGAAATTATCTAATCAAGAATTACTCAAAATATCCATTCTGACCTCTGGTTTTCAGAATCATTTCATTTTAATACTAATTTCCTTGAATGACATTTTTACCACTCAAGCTCATTCAGAAGTGATTTTAAGGAGAAAAAATGATAAAGAAAAAAAATTCCAGGCAACTGGTAGGAAAAAAATACACAAACAAAATAGATTGATTGATCAATAGATAGACATATAAATTTGTGTATGTGTATATATGCATGTATATATAAGATGGGGCAAAAGTCACTAAAGAGTTTCAATATTTAATAACTCCTTTATGTTTTATTTTAAATTTATAATACCATACCATCATTTATAATATATAGGAAATAAATTTATATTATATGTGGAAAATAAAATCTCATAAATGGTGAAAAATAAAGAACAAACAATTCTTTTTAAAGTTATCAAAACACCGTGCCTTTTGGCCCACCTTATATATGCGTGTATGTATATATGTATGTATTTATGCATGTGTGCATATGTGTATGTGTTATATAATGTATACATATGTGTGTTATTATGTGTTGTATGTATTACATGTTTATATGTGTATGTGTATGTATTAGAAGAAACAATGAATAGAGGGATGTCCTTGTAATCAGTAACGACCTGGATTCAAGTTCTACTTCTAATACACCGTGTGACTATGCCCACCTCTCAGTTAGTGCCTCTGCAAATTCTTTAAAATTATAAGTTAAAGCATTATAAAATTCTTTATAAAATTATATTACAAAATTTATTTTGTAAAATTCTTTAAAAAGTAAAAGTTGCTGATTTGCATCAGGGCAAGGAGTTCCTCCATTGGGAATTGCTTACACCAATGAAATTGCAGGTACAGACTTTTTTTTTTGCATTACTAGAAGGGAATAATGTAGATAATGTAAAATTAATATAATTTTTTTTTTGCATACTTGGAGTCTACAAGTTCCTTGAGGCAGGGAACACCTTATTTTTTTCACTAGTACCTAGCATAGTATCTGGTACATAGTAAGTATTTGATACATTCCAGTTAATTAACTTTGGAATGTTATACATTTTTCCATTTTCCATTGTATATTTACTTTATTCAGTTTGCATTCTCTTACCACATATTGACTCAGTAGGGAAATATAGATATGGAAAACTTTTAGGAAGGCTAAGAATTAAAAATGTAAAACATAAATTATAAAACAAACCAAGTGACCTATTTAGGACCAATGAAGCATAACTGTACTGGTGTGTGCCTCACTTTAAAAAACTTCAGTATCATATCATATGCAAAATCCTTATTTACAATATAAATAAGTAAGGAGTGTTATCTGTTGCTTTACCAAAGCAGTCCATTTTAATTAATGGGGTTACCACAGGATTTATTTGAATAGTAAAGGGTCCCTAAAATTTGATTTTGAAATATATTTCTTGTATCAGCCAACAATCATCTATATCATCATTTAATGGAATATAAGAATGTGAGTCTAACTCTTTCATTTTGCATATTTCAAAAAGTGAATATGGTAGTCATTGAATATGGTAGCTACTTATTCGTACTCATGTAGTTTAATCACTGTATTAAATATGATAAAATACTGCTACCTCAGTGAATAGCTTCTAAGTCATTTGGAAGTTGTGTTAATGTAAATAATAAGTAAAATTAAAATCAAGACTTTAGTCTTGCAGTCTGATCAATTTTGCCCAAATGAAGATACCTGTTGCCCAATAAGTAGTGAATGAAATACAACCAGTAGACATAAATAGAAATCTTGAGAATATCACCAGTAGATTATTAGCATACCATCATGTAGTAGCCAGGCCAAGAGGAGTTATCAGGAATGTGTTATCTCATATCATTTCCCCACTTTTATTTCCACCCTTGAGAAATACACAAAACTATTTGAATAGGTACAAAATGCATACCTTTAGAATAATTTTCTCTAGTTTTCATAGGGGAAATTTAGTCATTTTGATTCCAGCTAATGCATAAATGTTATAGCTATACTGTGCAAAAATTATTTTGTCTATCTACATATCTATGTTTGTGTGTATCATATGTAGGGGATGAAAAAGAAAGGTGAAGGGAGAAGGAAAACAAGAAGAAATGAGAATGAAAGAGCAAGAGAGAAGACAAGGAAGTGGAGGAGATAAGAGAGAGAGCAAGAGGAGACGAGAGCAAGAACAAGATGAGCATAAGTTGATTACGTTTCTTCTCATTACTTACAGGGTCACAGCAGGAAAAAAAATGCAGTATGCAATATACTCTCAAAACAAGACCTCTCCTCAGACTCTCTTTCTGCCTTTCATTCCTTAGGCTCATAAGGAGTTTGAAAATAGTGTATCAAGCTCATTATAAACAGGGATGAAAACCATGAAACTAGCTCTGAGCCCACCAGCCACTGAAACTTAAAACTTCTCCAAGCAAGGAAAATCCAACAGTAATTTGGGAAGAATTGGGCGACATCATTGTGTTCATACTCTTATTGTATACCTAAGGTTTTAGTGCATCTAAGAAGCCGTGAGAAGAAAAAGCTCTGTCTACATTTAGGTATGAAGAAGAGAAGAATAACTAGAGAATAGTTTTTTTTTTAAATCTCCTTTATGATATTGAGCTGGAGGGTCATTGCCAGAGACAATAATCATATTTAGAAGTAAATTTAAAAGGCCTTTAAGGAAATCAACCCTTTCCCTTCCCCAGGCTATCAATACTGTCATGAACAATGGCACTAAATCCTTGATTTTTGGATTGTCTGACATATTGATTTAATTTGATTATGTTTATTTTTTATAATGTTAAATATGATTTTCCCAAGGCTGTTTTTGTTAACAATCCTTAATAAATTTGATCCTGAGATTTGATTCTCTCCATTTGTTTAGATACTTCATGGGAATATTCTGATTATACTACTGCAGGATTTATGAATAAAGGGCTTCTCAGAAGTGTTGCAAACCTTTATTTTTTAAGATCTATTTTGAACAGTTGAACTCAAGAAACATACAGCACTTTTTGTTGTGCCTACATAGAAGCACCTACATTTATAAAATGACTTAATCAGTTCACAGATAAAATTTGTCATATTGTCTTATTTTCCACCAGAATTTGTTTCACACAGTTCCATTTTGATTTATTGAGGAAAATTTTCAGAAAAATGTCCATAATGGTCTCACTGAGCTAAACTCAGGTAGGTTTACCTCATTCTATTTAATAAGCATATCTTAACCTGGGTACTGTGCA